>NC_055702.1:4988118-5122913 GCF_017639745.1 Melanotaenia boesemani
TATATGTCAGGTCACATTCAACCAAAAACTTGTTCAGAACTTGCAGATCTCCAAAAAGTCATATAGATAAAGCTTCAGTGCAGGTAACTTTCAAGGTGGCAAAGAGAAACTCCCCGTCCTGGATGTGGCCACAAGCTATTCAAGCGGCACTACACGGGCTTGTCACAAAGGCACTCTCATTGATATCCTTATCTTTGAACTCCTACGATCCCCCACAATTACCTTGGCAACACCTCAGCAGCCACATAGCCAATCACGGTAGACCTCCCCCACCCCCAGTCCTCTATCCTTCTTCACTCTCACTCCTGTTATGCACCTAAGTTTTCTCAAGCTGATGAGAAGAGAGTACTCTGGACCATTTTAGGGACACCTTCATGTCCATTTACTCTAATGTGTGCTGTGCGTCCCTTTGGAATAAATCACTGCCGTGTCAAACACGGCTGTCTTAATTACTTCTGGGTCAATCACGGATGGAAACTTGTAAATAAATATTCTTGATAAACACCCTTGGCCTGTTAATCTGACTAGACAACTTGTGGCAATTGTCACTACCATACCAACAAAAATAAAAGTACAATAATCCCCCACCAAATCTTTTCAACACCAAATTGTGAATTTACAGTTAACTTTTTGGAACTAAAGACTCAAATGTAATATGTGAGGCACAGTGCGTCTGATAAACTGCTTTGCTAAACTTTGTTAAACTGTTTTCTTCATCAGGTCCAGAATTCAACACCAATCCTCCCTCTGTATAAGGATGTTGTCAGACCTACGATGACGACCAACACAGAGCAGAAAGCCGTCTGCAGATGCAGAATCTACATCATAGCAGATACTGACGACATCCTGCTCCATTCCTCCTCTCTGATGAACAAGACTCGGAGTCCCACACTTGATTCAGGACCTCATCAGCCAACCCAGAGGAAGTATTCCAGCCTTTTCCCTCCGACGACCATGCTTTCACATGTGGAGATGATTCTCATCCCAGCAACTTCACACTAGACTGATCTGCTCCAGTGACAGCAGAAGGTCATGGCCAAGGTCTCCAAAAAGCAGACATCTGATGCTTAGGTCACAAAATCTGCCCCCTCAACCCCATTACTGCATCTAATAATTATTTCCATAACTGTAATGAACAAAGAAAATGTGAATGTGAAAATGTGTATTCAGTCAGTGGTGTTTGCCACAGATAAAACATCGTCAAGAAGGATTGAATATCTGTTGTGCAATCAAACTTTCACATCCTTTGGTCTATGGGGTGTTTGTTGTGTATATACTGTGTATTGCTGCTGTTACATCAGTTATATTTATCTATTTTTTGCAGTTAAATTGTAATAAACATTTGTCTTGTTCCATTGCAGTCACATCTCACTGTACAATTAATTATATTATTACGTGACTGAATTAACGAGGTAAAACATGTAAATTTGAGTATATTTTAATCAAAAAGGTATAAATACAAACAAACTATCCCAAATTAAGTTATATAACTGTACATAAATGAAAAACAAAATACAAAGTTATAAGTGAACAGAAATTATACAATAATTATGTACAATCTATAAAATTTCACAGATTTGTTATTATTAATTAGCAGTTTAGCTAAAAACACAATCATATGCCAGGAACAAAACCGGTGTACTGTCTGTGTGGATCAGGAAACTTTTCTCTAATAGCCCACACACAACAACTGGGGATGACACGCCGATTTCCTGCTCCCAGGGAGCCGTGCTTCCATTATATGAAATGCCTATAGGCGGCACACCGGTACTGCCTGTTATCACCTGGCTCTGTTGCATGGCCAAGTGCTGTCACATCTTCTCGATAATGCCTATGTATCCTAAGATATCCTTCATCAAGGCAATATTGGGTAAAATGTGGTAGCTTGCTGATGCAATTAGCTGGTGTCTGACCACAGCAGATCCTCTCCCTGTCGGTTGGCATCTCCCTGCATAACCCACAAGTACACCAGGGCATTCCTGGGACTCCAGCTGCCTCTGAGACGCTTGAATTGCTCTGTTGCAATAGAAGATCAAAAATCAGGCCTGGTTGCCTTACGACGAGCTGTGATGCAAGCCTTCTTAGGTCCTCAGCAGTCATGTCATCAAGAAGTCTCTGCAAGGTATAAAAAAAGATTAGTTATAAAAGTGGAGCCTAATTTTATTTATTAATGGAAAACAAAGTGTAAAGCCAAGTAAAAGATTTGATTTATTAGTGAAGGCCTGTGTCTCCCTATTCTGTATAGAGTTTTAAATATTACTATAGTATCTGATGAAATGGTTTGACTGTCAAAGCAAAAAGTTCAAATACTAAGAATAAGTGCTGTAAGTACATCCATAAATTACACATAAAAACGCATTTACGTTGCAACAAGAAATAATACATGAAATATATGTAGCATTATTAGTTATTGCAATATTTGTGAAAATAAGGACTTTTTTTAAGTATATTTTTTATCAGTGATAGCTTGACAAACCATTGAACATGAAGCTGCATCCTGCATTTTACCTGTGTGGCAGCCAAATGGTCACGGCGATACTGTTCAACTCTATCCGAGTGCTCAGCTCTGGAAGCTACAGCTCGTGTTCCTCGGCCTCGGCCTCTGCCTCGTACCCTGAACCCTCTTGCTCGTCCTCTCGACCGTCCACCGGACCTGCCTCGGCTCAAACGCTGCGAACTTTGTGACACATCGTCCTCGTCACTCTGAAAACACAAGTGCACAGACTGACGTATCTGTAACAACATTCAAACCTGCAAATTCTGCATCGTGTTATCGTGTCAGTCTGTTAGTCTAAGTCAGTCTAATATTAGCTGAATATTTGCAAACATATTTATAACGTTATAATTAACCTAGCAACTAGATAGCTAATCACATAGCTTTGCCTCATTTACTAGCATTGTTTATTCCATAATACTGCATTGCAATTTTAACATGTACTACTTCGCAAAACAACATAGTAAATTACAATTTTCAGCGTGAGGCAGAACTTGTTTAAACAGTTACTTACTGGTTCACTTGGAGTTGAAAAACTGGATGCCATCTCAGCTCCTAAATAAGTCTTGTGGACGGTGGAGATGAAAGTGGCGCTGCTGTGTGAATTGGGGGTGGGAGGGGTGAGGAGTATTACTCATTACTGCCACCCTGTGGTGGTTTGTGGAGGTGACGGAGTTGTGTTTTATTTATTACTGCCACCTGGCGTTGGAAAGAATTGCTGTGAAATCCTACAGATTCTGCCTTTAATTTAAGGAGGCGATAAATGCAGCGTGTTCTCCTAAAACCCTCCTGACACCTCCAGAAGTTATTTTATTGATGTGTCTGCAGCATGTGCAGAATGCAAAAAAGAAGACAGGGTGTCTTAAGCTGCACCGTGGCTGTTATTGATAGATAAGTGAGGCCTTAGTTTCCTTCCAGTGATCCATTACACACCTAAAATAGTAAGAGGCCTCAGGAACAGTTCTAGAAACCAGACATACAAGTTAAAGCTCTGCCATTCAAAGCAAAGAAGAGTCTAAAAATATCTAATAATACTTGTGTTTCCTCAGAGTTTCTGATGATTAATTGAGGCAAATTGTGTCTGGTCTGAAAGTTTAAAATTTTACACACTGGTAGGAAATCATGAACATTGTTCTCTGGTTTTAGTGGTTTAATGAAACGTTGAACCATTTTTTTATGGTAATGGTTCAAAAGTTTTGTTAGTGCACATGCCATGGGTCTTTCCGAGAAAGTTTTGCTTATTTCGGCAAGACAATATCAAACAACAATTATGTATTACAACAGCATTAGAGGAGGTTTTGTGGCCGTCCACTAAGAAAAAACACTTGGGGGATTTTGGAATGAAAAATGCACCAAAAAAATGATCTGAGTTGTTTAGTTTATGGCCTCTTGAGAAAAATCTTGAGAATAACTTTCCTTTTTTAAAACCAAATCTATACATAAAAGATGATGCAACACAATCAGTAATTGTGAACTGACTTGTGGTGTTGTTGTCCTCAAATTAGAAATGAGCACTTATTTAGCCCAAAGCAAGAATACTTCTAAACATCTTATATTTTTGCTATATTAAAGCAAATTTAGGCATTTTGGCATGTAATTAGGAAATTATGGACTAACTTTTTCCTTCAAAACTAGGTTTTTGACTATGAAAATTGTATTCTGTCTCTGTCTCTCCCTCTTTTTTTAGACAACTGTTTTCACCAGTAAAGCTGAATATTTTCTCTCAGAATGAAATATAAAATATTCAACTTTACTGGTGAAATGTATGTCGAATCAAAGAAGCTAATTCTTATCGTGCTACGCTTGTTAAGCCAAATGCCTGCTGTAGTTTATTGAATATATAGACAAGAATTGTGTTAAACAAACTTAAACATTTTTTCACCAAAAGAAAAGTCAACAGCACATCACAAACTTTCTTTTCTAACTAGTAAGTTAGCTTAGCTTCTCTTTAAGACTGATACAGGTGTAAACAACTAGCTTTCTTTCTCAATTTATCTTAGTCATTCAAGCATGTTGTAACTTGCTGATTTTATTTTACAGAGACTGTAGTGTAAACACAAAGGATTTTAATGAGATTAAACAAAGACAAATAATCTTTTAATCTAGCTCTAGGAAGTGGATTTGTTAGTGTTGGTCAGTGCCATGCCAGTTGTTTCCTGTTTGTGTGTTAAGCTAACATTCAGGTGCTGGGTGGAAATAATAAATTTAATCTATGCTAATTCTCTGCTTGAAGGGGAAAAAACAAAAACAAACATATGTTATGTAAAGATATACGTTGACTAGCCACAGCCACTGAAATGAATAATACTGTCTCATTTTAGTAGTACATAGAAGAGGTGGAAAAATAATTTGCTCTTTAAGTTTTGTTGTTTTTTTTAAATTGAGAGAAACAGACAATATAATAAATACAAGGGACTGTATATTGGTGAGCATTTATTTCAACACTGTGTATATTGTGTCTGATGTATAACTGATTTGTACTCTGCTTCTTTCACAAGCCTTCCTTGGAATTGCTAACTGGTGGAATTGCATAAGTGATTTTTTTTCTGCCTAATATTTGCTTTACGTTGCAATACTGACACATATTAATGAATGAGCACATACCAGAACTGACATGAATTTTTATAGTTCACATGTTCAATTTGTGCAAGGCAAGAAAGCATATTTTAGATTGAAAAAATCTAAAAATACTGGCATGTCATACACCTAATCAAATTTAAACTGTTGCACGTTTTAAAGTAATTATACTGATTGGATTATTATTTGTTGTGTACAAAAAGCAATGTTGGTTCTCTGTTTTCAGTGAAGACTAAAAACGTTGGAATGAAGCAGCAGTCGTACAGTAACAATGGAAAATGTGACTAGTTGTATTCTTGGTAAAATAATCTTTCACAATGTTGCTCTTCTCAGTAGTTGGTACATGTGGAAATATTTTGAAGCGTCTTCAAGGATAACCTCTGCAGAAACAGTGGTACAGAAGGCCGTTCATTCAACAGTTTTCACATGCTCATGTTAGTCTCGTGCTGGCATGATTCTCTTTTTACCCACACAGGCATGTTTGATCAAACCCAGCAGAGTTGTTCTTTGTTAATGCTGACCTGCAGGCATAAAAAATTAATTCTGTCGTCCCTGGGGGGGGGGGGGGCTTTATTCTGCAAAAAAATTGAGAAATGTTGGGTAGACTTGTTCTAAACATAATGGTCTGCAGATTGTTATGCAAGGCACTTTAAGAGTTGCTAATTTACTTGACTTTAGTATGTGCACACCTTTATATCTACCTTGTCTCTAGACCACTGATATATACTTTTAATACTCTGACTCATACATTCCTGTATGTTTTTGCCAGTTGAAAGTACAGGGAGTCCTTGCCCCAGTTCCTGTTTTTTCCCTTTCTTCTCTATTCAAAATAACTGCAGGTAATTCACCTGTTTATCATGTGCTTCAAAAACAAGAGCAAGACAGAACAATTACAGAACAATGCATCTCATTTTCTGTTGAAGATTAATTGTTTGGCAGAGACCATTTAGGGTGAGCGAGTCTGTTCATGACTCGGGGTGAACTTTTCATAGCTTAGTTCTCTGTGTTCCCAAATCAAAGCAGCTCTCATCAGATTTGTGAAAAGCTCTTAAGAGCAAACTTGTAGTGGCTTTTCAGAGGCTCCTGGAGGTGAGATTAGATGCAGTGGGAGATTTTCTGTCAGGGTTTCAAAGCAGGATTTTGCAGACCTAAATGAAAGATGATTACCGTTCAACATAACTTTTTTTTCTCCCATATTTTCAATTAAAATGCATTAAATTGTTAATTTTATTCAATACATACAGCAAATTCATCAAGGATATGGAGCCTTGAGAAAAATATTGCCTATAAAAGCCTAAATATTTATTTTTAAAAACATTTAATGTCAACACAGAATTATTCTGACATTGTACAGAATAAAATTTAAGTATGTAGCTGAGGCAAAGCCACAAGTTACTAATGTTAATCTGACATGTCCCTTTGTTTTTGGTACGTTTTTTGAATATGGCAGCTGGTAGAGATAGATTAGTGTACATATCTGCTTTTAATCATTTGCTTGCTTATATCTCAATCTATCCAGTAGCTGAGACATTTTTAAAAAAAGCCACATATGTCCCAAATAAGAATTTATCCTCTAGGAATCATGATGTGTCAGTCTGGATCAGCAGAGCCCCTGCAGACTGACCTCATTTCTCTTGAAAAGCATTAACTTCTTCCACTGACAGTCTGATAAATGTTTTCCTTTTGTGGTTACAGGTCTCCGCAATAAGACTGAAGCTGTGGAGTGACATGGGCAGCAAAAGTGATTACACACCCTGTAGATCTGACACAAGATCCTTGCTGGAGCTGCCAAACAGAAAATGACTCAGAGAAATGGGAGCAGGGGCTCGAGCGATTGCGACATCCACTCTGAGGCCTCCAAGGCTTTTGAGCTGGCCAACAGTGTGGAGTGCGAGGAGGTGCAGCGGGCCAACGACTGCGAGTTCTTTGAGGAGACTGGACCGGAGGTTGAAAGAAGAAACCATGGGACTAGAACGGTCACAGCTCCAGATGGCGGCTGGGGCTGGGTGGTGCTGGTTGCCACCATCCTGGTCCTGGCTTTGACCCTGGGATTTCCTTCCTGTGTGGGAATCTTTTACACAGACTTGCAGAATGAATTTCAAGCCTCCAACAGTGAAACGTCCTGGGTGCCCTCCATCATGACGTCAGTGCTTCACGCAGGAGGTAAAGCAGAGCGACGAGGAAATTAACAGTCAGACTTTTCCTTTAGTTAAAGTCCAACCCTGATAAGGGTCCCCAGTCAGTCTTTCTTGACTTTTTTCAAGCCTCTTGTGCTTGTTAAGATGTAACCAGGTTTACTCATAAACGAGGGTGCTTAAAATATTTTTAGGGGAAATAATTATTGGCGATAACCCTTGAACTTTTATATAACTTTTATATAACTTTTACTTTTATATAAAAACAAAATAAATACAGTAAAAATAAGTAAAAAATAGCAAAAAGACTGGAATCAAATAAAAATAGATGAATATATGATAAATAATAAATTATATAAACATAAATACATAAGTAATAGTAAAAAGATAAAAATGAATAAATAAAAAACTTAAATAAAACAGATTTGAAGTGGTTTATCATGACAAACCACTGATTCTTAAGCCGTCATGATCTACAAAACCACCAGTGCAGCATATAAGGTGTCCTTCGATGCCCCCAGCAGGACAATATTAGTTCATACCTGCTGTTGTTGTTATGTGAAGATGTGAAAGCTGAGAGTGAGAATTCGGGTGTTTTTATCTGTCTTGCTGTGTTTGTTGGGGTAGAGAAGATTATTCCTTGAGAAACGGCAGCTCTCTCATTTCCCACAACCCACAGTGCATGACTCAAGTTTACAGACCCGTGGTTATCCTCACTTTACAGTGACACCATGTAACTTCTAAAGATATGAGGCTTTCATTCCAAAGCAAGTAAAAAAACAAAGTACTCCCTTTATAAGTCATACACTCAGCGGTTTTGCTGATACAGCCTTGTAGCCATGTAACTTTCTGACCTTGGAAATGTGTTTCTGACTCGTTTTCATGGCACAGTGACATTTATTAAGCACATTCCTGTAGCAATTGTTGCGCAGCAGCACCTCAGGCTGAGAAACAGCACTTCATAACTTTGGGTTTGAGCCTGGAACATCATGTTATTCTGAGTTGTGTTTTACACTCGATGAAAGACTCGATAGCATTTCAGCTGCTCTTCTTACCACTTCGTGCTAGTCTGTAATCTTGATGCTATCAAAGCGGAATTCTTCTCAGTCATTCCTCCTTTTCCTGAAAACACAACTCTTAGATGCAAATTGGTGGGAAATAAACCAGAATTTCAGGTTTTGTCTTCATTAAGCTTCACAAAGCTGCCAACCACCTGCCAGTGGAAATTTTCTGGGTTCATTGTGTGAGTTGTGTGGCTTCGGATCTCCTGACCTCTACTTTTTCTGTTTTCTTGATTACAGTAAAGTAATTGCTGTTGTCTAATTGCTGCACACAGTGTTCAGTTCATCCATTTAATCCAACATAGCTCTGAGCTTATTGGTGTTTTCTAAATCATACCCACGTGTCAAAATATAAAAAATGAGGATTTGGCTGTTTTCTGTTTTTACTTCAGTAGGTTGAAATTGATAGAGGTTTTTTTTGTCTGTTTGGGCTTCGAGGGATTTTCTTGTGACTTTATCTCACTTTTGTTGAAAATAAATACAGACGCCAGGATAAGAGCCCTGTTTTTATCAGATTATTGTCACAGTTTTATGATGCTTAAACCTTTAGATTGCAGCTTCATTTTTAAAAACAAAACCCAAAGTCTGTTGCAGTCTCTGTGGATCTGGGTGTGAGTTTAATGTTACAGAAGGGGTTATTAATGCAAAAAGAATTAACACTTTACACATACACACACACTCACAAATAATAATTTCAGACTAATCTTTTAATTCTGCTGCTAGTCGACAAAATTAGGATGGAAGTAGTTCTGATGGATTCTGGAGGCAGGAATGCTTTGATTGCTTAGAAATTCCTGACCGGAAAGAAACGAAGCGAGAACTTCAGGTTTATCTTCATTAAGCTCAACAAAGCAGCCTCTGCTTTTCCAGGTTTTTGAGCAAAGAATACATCCAGTGCAATTAAAACTAAATGTTTCATTTCGGTAAAGTAAAGCATAGAAATGATTAACTGTAATGTTTTCAAGCATGCTGAGGCCTGTGTGTTCTTGTGTTTGGCTTTTGCCGACTCCAGTAAGGCGTAACCATTATCCCCATCATTATGTTGCAGCCGCGTTGCCCCACAACAGAATCAGGCCAAGTTAAATTTAACACCTCTCTGTGACATTTAAGCAATGAACACTACTGTATTTAGTAACGCTGTTTTCGAACACGAAGTGAAGCTTCTTCTGCAGCTGGAGGTTGTTTATGAGAAGTGGTTGGAACTTCATGAGTTATAAATGGGGAAACATTTGTTCTAACCTGTAAATTTTCATGCTGACAAAACAAAATCTTGATCAGCTGGGATGTGCACACAGCAGCTGTTATAAAGGTCAGATTGCTGGTGCAGATCACAACTGAACCAGTTCTGTGAAACAGGCTACAGGATTAAGAAGACAGCCTCTTCTCTGCCTTGTAAGCCTTCTCACTTCTGCTCTGGTATGCATTAAACTAAGAGCATTAATTTTGATCCACAGGTCCCTTTTGTAGCGTGCTGGTGGAGAGGTTTGGCTGCCGAGAGACGGTCATGTTGGGCGGGGTCCTGAGTGGGCTGGGGATGGCTGCCAGCTCATTTACCCACTCAATCTCTGAACTTTACATCACTGCTGGAGTCATTACAGGTCAGCAAGCACTCACTGGGCCAGATTTATCATCCCGGCTGAAACCGGATGGCCATGAGAACACATGAATGTTCATCATTAGTGGGTACAGTCAGAAACCTGCTGGAGAACTGTCAGATATCCTCTTAAATCAGATTTTAGTCCATATTAAACCGTTCTAATGAGAAACAACTGGGCTCAGTAGGAAGTGGTGTCCCTTTAGCTTGTATTTTTAGAGGAAATAAATTAATATTGTAGAGGATGACAGCTCTGCTAGACATTCAACAAGAACTTCATTTAAAAATTTAAGTTGAAAGTAGAAGAGTTTATTTTAACCCATTTTCTATTAAAAAACCCCAACAAAATAAAAACAGGAGCTAGGATGTTAACCATCTGATCACCTACTGCAAACACAAATTGGCATATTACACTCCTGAATACAGGATGCGTCCTGAATATTTTCAGAAATATTTCAAGAAAAAGACTCATTTGAAAACATTATTAAGAATAATCTGCTTTTTTTTTTTTTTTCAGTGCAACACGGATCATATTAAAACATTTGGTTTGATTTTTAATGGGGACTTAAGGGAATTATGTCAGATTATAACAACTTGACTGTAATTTTCAAAGGTTTGGCTATTGTTCTGTCAGGGAGTGTTTTAATGATAATTTAATCTTTTTCCAGTGTTTTCTTTTCCAAATAAATTTGGCTACATTGAAGGTTTCTTATTGAAGGTAACCTTAGATGGACGGTGAGCTTTAGTAGCTAGGACGGGGTAAAGGTTAATGATGACAGCAAAGAGTTTGCGTTGGAGTCTAAATTTAGCCCCTGGTACATGGTGGTGGCTGAACTTCTGGGCACCCCAACATGAAATTCTCTATTATTTTTGTTCTATCTGTTCCTTTTGTGATGGTGGAAGTGACACTTTCTTTGCACTGTTACAGGACTTGGTTTCTGCTTCAGCTTTCAGCCAGCTGTGACCATCATGGGACACTACTTTGTGCGTCGTCGAGCGTTTGCCAACGCCATGTCGTCCACCGGCACGGCCCTGGGACTGTGCACTCTGCCTTTCCTGGGAAACTACCTCCACACAGAGTTCGGCTGGAGGGGAAGCTTTCTCATTCTGGGGGCTGTCCTGCTGAACTGCTGCGTGTGCGGAGCTGTGATGAGGCCCCTCCAGCCCAACAAGCACCGCGGCCAACCGCTGATGAACCATGGGCCTCCTCCTACAGACCAGAAAAATGAGAGGAAGGAAAGAGGCTGGTTGAGGACAATGTGGAGCTGCCTGTTGGCCTCCTTGAGCAAACACATGGCCTTCGATCAGTTCTGCAACAACCCGCGTTACTGCGTGTACGCCATAGGCATCACCTGGATGATGCTTGGGTTCGTGGTGCCTTTGGTGTACCTGGTTCCTTATGCCACTGCGCACAACATGGAGCCAGCCCAGGCTGCGTTCCTCCTCTCCATCCTGGGGATTGTCAACATTGTGGTGCGGCCACCAGTTGGCATCATCTTCAACATGCCCTGGTTTACAGGGCGACATATTTATGTATTTGCCTCAGCTTTGCTGGTCAACGGGCTCAGTAACAGTATCTGCTGCATCGGGCCCAGCTTCTCTGTACTGCTGGCTTACGTGATCATGTACGGGCTTTCCATGAGTGTCGTGGGCTCCCTGATGTTTACTGTCCTCATGGATATAGTAGAGATGAGCCGCTTTCCCTCTGCTCTGGGCCTGCTTGCTGTCTTTGAGAGCATCACGCTTCTGATTGGACCTCCACTGGCAGGTAATGTAAACACAGAGAATAAGAAGAGCCATACTATTAACAGAAATAGTAGAAAGATTTTCCAGTGCATGTAGTTTTACGTGTTTTCATGCAGCTGTAGCTTCTCATGGATGTGGCTCGCCGGCTTAGTTAACACTGGGAGCATAATAACTGACTTATGTTGTGTGTTTGGTGGATGGAGCTAATTTCCAGTCAGAAATAGCAAGCCATGTCTAATGTGTAGGTTACATATCATCTGAATATTACTCTAAGACAGGGTAGGGGTACTTATTTTGGCACAACAGTTTTAAGGTTGAAAAGTTATATAATGTGTCTTTAAGTCAAACTATCCTGATAAAATCTTATTAGCCTGATTTTCATTCAGCAGCAAAGCAAATAAGAGGCTGTTTTTATGTATAAAAAGGAATAATCTGACACTTTTCTACTAACTGAAGTTAATAAAAAAGAGCTGTTTGTTGTCAGCTTTGGCTGGGGTGTTCAGGATTGTATTTTAGTAGTGGAAATAGTTGTTTTAACCAAAAACCAGAGGAAAAAAAGATTTGGGACTTCTGGAAAGTCGTCGGTCATGTTAGTATTTTTTTTATTTGCCAACTCAGACCATCGGAAAAAAAACTTGAGTAGGTCAGACTCAATTCAGAAAGTTAACCTTTCCACTCATGGGTATTGAGTCTAAATTTACACATACAGACCCACATATAGAGACACAAGGAAACCCACATGCAGAGCCACA
Source organism: Melanotaenia boesemani (assembly GCF_017639745.1). NCBI lineage: Eukaryota > Metazoa > Chordata > Actinopteri > Atheriniformes > Melanotaeniidae > Melanotaenia > Melanotaenia boesemani. The sequence goes on from NC_055702.1 coordinate 5,000,478, forward strand.
TGCAAACCCAAATAGAGCCACATACAGAGCCACATACAAATCCACATTCAGAGCCACATACAAACCCACATAAGGAGCCACATATAAACCCACATACAGACCCACATAAGAAGCCACGTACAAACCCACATACAGAGCCACATACAAATCCACATTCAGAGCCACATGCAAACCCACATACAGAGCCACATACAAACCCACATAAGGAGCCACATATAAACCCACATACAGACCAACATAAGAAGCCACGTGCAAACCCACATACAAACCTACATACAGAACCAAATACAGACCCACATGCAAACCCATATACAGAGCCACATGCAAACCCACATACAAACCCATATACAGTGCATCATACAAGCTCACATACAGTGTCACATACAAACCCACATGCAAACCCACATACAGAGCGACATGCAAACCTATCTGCAGAGCCACATACAAACCCACATACAGAGTCACATATAAACCCACATACAAACCCACATACAGAGTCACATATAAACCCACATACAAACCCACATACAGTGCCACATACAAACCCACCTACAGAGCCACATACAAACCAACATACAGCACCACATACAAACCCACATGCAAACCCATATACAAACCTACATACAGAACCATATAGAAACCAACATACAGTGCCACATGTAAACCCACATACAGACCCACATGCAAACCCACATGCAAACCCACATATAGAGCCACATCCAAACCCACATATAATGAATGAATGAATGAAAAATACTTTATTAATCCCAAAGGGAAATTCAATATTGTAGTAGTAGTAATTTTTTTTTTTTTTTTTTTTTTTTTTAAACAATCACATTAATTAATTAAGGGCTTTGTTCTTCAGCCTGATAGCTGCTGGAAGGAAGGATCTTCTGTATCTCTCTGTCTTGCATCGGACTTGAACAAGCCTCCCACTGAACACACTCTGTTGTTTCGTCACAGCGTTGTGTAGAGGGTGTGAAGGATCTTCCATTATCTTCGTCAGCTTGTACAGAATTCTTTTTTTGATGATCAACTCCAGCGGCTCCAGAGTTACTCCAAGCACAGAACCGGCTTTCTTGATCAGTTTGTTAATTCTTTTCAAGTCTCTGGTTCTGATGCCGCTGCCCCAGCAGATTGCTGCAAAGCTGATTGCACTTTCAACAACAGACCTGTAGAACATTTGCAACATTTTGGTGCAGACGTTAAAAGATCTCAGCTTCCTTAAGAAGTAGAGTCTGCTCTGACCTTTCTTGTAAATGTACTCAGTGTTGCTTTTCCACTCAAGTCTGTTGTCCAGCTGAACTCCAAGGTACTTGTATTCCTCCACCACCTCCACCTCCTCTCCCATGATGGAAACACTTCTATGTGTGTTCTTGTTCCTCCTGAAGTCAACAATCATCTCCTTTGTTTTCTTGGTATTCAAGATGAGATGATTGTCACCGCACCATTTCACAAACTGACCGACCAGTTCTCTGTACTCTGCTTCTTGTCCATCACTGATACACCCAACAACTGCTGAGTCATCAGAGTATTTCTGCAGATGACAGAACTCAGAGTTGTACTGGAAGTCTGAGGTGTACAGCGTGAATAGAAATGGTGAAAGTACAGTCCCTTGTGGTGTTCCAGTGCTGCTGACCACCATCTCAGACACACAACCTTTCAGTCTCACAAACTGTGGTCTGTTTGTGAGGTAGTCGTAAATCCAGGTGGTTGTGGAGGGATCCACCTGGAATTTCTGCAGCTTCTCACACAGCAGAGCAGGCTGAATCGTATTAAAAGCACTTGAGAAATCAAAGAACATGACCCTCAAAGTGCTGCCTGACTGGTCCAGATGAGAGTGGGCTCTCTGAAGCAGGTATATGATTGCATCTTCAACCCCAAGCCCATTACGGTATGCAAACTGTAATGGGTCCTGAAAGGTGTTCACCTGCTTGCTGAGGTGAGCCAGTAAGAGTCTCTCCAGGACTTTCATGACGTGAGATGTCAGGGCGACTGGTCTGTAGTCTTTTGGTTCAGCTGGTTGTGGTTTTTTAGGCACTGGAACAAGGCAGGATGTTTTCCACAGCACCGGGATTCTTCTCTGACTCAGGCTGGTGTTGAACAGGTGCTGGAGAATCGGACATAGCTGTTTTGAGCAGGTCTTGAGAACTCTGGGACTGACACCATCTGGACCTGCAGCCTTGTTCTGGTTCAGTTTCACCAGTTGTTGCATGACTTGGTTACAGGAGACAGACAGAGTGGAGGTGGAGGCAGAGGAGGTTTCAGGAAGTCCTGATGTGGAGGGAGATGAGGTTGTGTCCAGGTCCTTGACTGAGCTGCAGGGTGACAGAGTGGAGGTGTGACAGGAAAGCTGTGGGCTCATGGAGGGTGTGTGGCTAGTTGGGGTTGAAGCAGGAGGTGAGCTAAACCTATTGAAGAACATGTTCAGTTCATTCGCTCTGTCCAGACCTCCATCGGTCTGATCCTCCTTTATCCCGAAGCCAGTGATCTTCTTCATTCCTGACCACACATCCCTCACATTGTTTTTCTGAAGCTTACTTTCCAACTTCTTCCTGTAGTCCTCCTTGCACTTCTTCGTTTGTGTTTTAAGTTGTTTTTGTGTGGACTTCAATAACTCCCTGTCTCCATCCCTAAAAGCTTTCTTTTTGATGTTCAGCAGCTTTTTCAGGTCACTGGTGATCCAGGGTTTGTTATTGGGGAAGCACCTCACTGTTCTTGTTGGAACGGTGCTGTCCACACAGAAGTTAATATAATCTGTCACACACTCAGTCAAGGCGTTGATGTCATCTCCATGAGGTTCACATAGGACGTTCCAGTCTGTAGCCTCGAAGCATCCTCTCAGAGCATCTTCAGCTTCATTAGACCAGGTTCTAATAGCCTTTCTAATGACTGGTTGTTGCTGAACGATGGGCTTGTAGGAGGAGGAGAGAAGAACTAGGTTATGGTCTGATCTTCCTAAAGGTGGCAGGGCAAAGGAGCTGTATGCATTTTTAATATTTGCATAAAATAAGTCCAACGTTTTGTTTTCTCTGGTGGAGCAGCTGACAAACTGTTGGAAAGTTGGTAGAGTTGCAGAGAGGGAGATGTTGTTAAAATCTCCAGAGATCGCCACAAATGCGTTTGGATGTTGTGTTTGAAGCCTGGCCACTACAGAGTTAATGACATCACAGGCTGCGTCTGGAGCGGTACCAGGTAATATATATACCGCTACCAGAATAACGCATGTGAACTCTCTGGGTAAATAATACGGGCGGAGACTCACAGCTAGCAGTTCAATGTCTCTTTTGCAGATCTTCTCTTTAACAGTGACATGTTCAGGATGACACCAGCGCTGGTTTACCAGTACCGCAATTCCACCTCCCTTCAGCTTCCCGCTGAGTTGTTTATTGCGGTCTGCACGGACCGTCCTGAAGCCGTGTACAGACGCATTACAGTCTGGGATGTGTTCATGCAGCCATGTCTCGGTGAAGCACATAATACTGCACTCTCTGTATTCTTTAAGAGACCTGGTTAGCACCTGAAGTTCATCAATTTTGTTAGCTAGCGATCTCACGTTTCCCATAACAACCGTTGGAAGAAACGGTTTGAATCGCCACCGTTTTTCTCTCTGCCTCGCTCCTGCCCTGCATCCTCTTCTCTTTCTTTTCAACTCCGTTGGGATTTGAAGTGTTGTTTCACTGATAATCTTGAGTTTGGAGAGTTTTATCAGTTGATCCCGATGGTAAACAAGTCTCGTTGCCATGGAGACTCACAATAACAAGTCTTGCAAAAACAGAAAAATATTCAGAAAAATCTCCCGTATAGCACAGCCTCTGACCAGCGTGAAAAATCAACCCGAACAGACACAGATTGACAGCTGATGTCTTAAAAAAGACGGCTATATTGCAAAAAATCACGAGTTAAAAACAGATAGATATATATATATAGAGCCACATCCAAACCCACATACAAACCCACATACATAGCCACATACAAACCCACATACAGTGCCACATGTAAACCCACTTACAAACCCACCTACAGAGCCACATGCAAACCAACATACAGAACCACATACAAACCCACATACAAACCCACATGCAAACCCATATACAAACACATATACAGTGCCACATGCAAACCCACATACAAACCTACATACAGAACCATATACAAACCCACATACAGTGCCACATGTAAACCCACATACAGACCCACATGCAAACCCACATACAGAGCCACATACAGAGCCACATGCAAACCCACATGCAAACCCAAATACAAACCCACATACAGAGCCACATGCAAACCCACATACAGAGCCACATCCAAACCCACATACATAGCCACATGTAAACCCACATACAAACCCACATGCAAACCCACATACAGAGCCACATGCAAACCCACATACAGAGCCACATCCAAACCCACATACAAACCCACATACAGAGCCACATGCAAACCCACATACAAACCCACATATAGTGCATCATACAAGCCCACATACAAACCCACATGCAAACCCACATACAGAGCCACATATAGTGCATCATACAAGCCCACATACAAACCCACATGCAAACCCACATACAGAGCCACATATAGTGCATCATACAAGCCCACATACAAACCCACATGCAAACCCACATACAGAGCCACATATAGTGCATCATACAAGCCCACATACAAACCCACATACAAACCCACATACAAACCCACATATAGTGCATCATACAAGCCCACATACAAACCCACATGCAAACCCACATACAGAGCCACATGCAAACCCACATACAGAGCCACATGCAAACCTACATACAAACCCACATACAGAGCCACATGCAAGCCCACATACAGAACCATATACAAACCCACATACAGAACCACATACAGACCCACATACAGACCCACATACAAACCCACATACAAGCCCTCATACAGAGCCACATATGCTCCCATGCTCCCAGCGAACCCCAACAGACTCTCTCTGTGAGCAGTTTGCAGACCACTTCAGAGGTAAAATCAGTGCCATCAGATGTGGTATTTTATGCAACCAGAACACGAACACATCTGAGTGCTTGGTTTTACCTGAGGAAACACTGGACAGTTTTGTCCTGGTTAATGCTGAGATCCTTGATAAAGTTTTCTCCACAGTAAAACCCACCACATGTCTTTTAGACCCAATTCCCACTTCACTTTTTAAATCATTTTATGGATTTTTTAAAGACGAGCTTTTATGCATGATAAATTGCAGATGGGCGTCTTCCCTGCAGCCTTTAAAACGGCGGTGGTGAGGCCCCTTCTGAAGAAGAGCAATTTGGATTGTAATGATTTTAATAACTATAGACCTGTATCCAACTTACCATTTTTAAGTAAAATTTTAGAAAAACTGGTTTTTATTCAGCTTAATGATTTTTTAAATAGTAGAAATATCCTTGAGATATATCAGTCTGGATTTAGGGTAAACCACAGCACAGAGACTGCTCTCCTGAAGGTTTTAAATGATTTTAGGATTAACTGTGACTCACAGAACCTCTCAGTCTTGGTGCTACTGGATCTTAGCGCAGCCTTTGACACAGTAGACCACACTATTCTTTTAAACAGACTGAAACACCTGGTGGGCCTCTCTGGTGCTGTTCACAACTGGTTCACTTCCTATCTCACAGACAGAACTTACATGGTAAGTTTGGATACATGCTCCTCTAAGATCCATAAAATGACATGTGGTGTGCCTCAAGGGTCAGTTTTAGGCCCTGTTCTTTTTAATTTGTATATGCTCCCTCTTGGCAGTGTCATCAGGAGGCATGGAGTAAACTTCCACAGTTATGCTGATGATACTCAATTGTACATCTCCATGTCTCCTGATGACACGAGACCAATGGATGCCCTTTTCAACTGTATTTTAGACATCAAATCCTGGATGGCAGAAAACTTTTTACAGCTTAACCAGGACAAAACTGAAGTTTTAATCATTGGTCCTGAGGCTCAGAGAGAGAAACTCTTAGCTAAATTACAGGCATCCGCATTAAACCCATCATCACAAGTAAAAAACCTGGGCGTTATCTTTGACTCTGAGCTTGGTTTTATTCCACATATTAAACATATTACTAAAATAGGATTTTATCACCTAAAAAACATAGCCAGAGTCCATCCCATTCTCTCTCGGGCCAACACGGAGATGCTGATGCATGCTTTTATCACCAGTCGTATTGACTACTGTAATGCCCTGCTCTCTGGTCTTCCCAAAAAGAGTACTGCACCTCTACAACTCCTACAGAACTCAGCTGCTCGTGTGCTGACGAAGACCAGAGGGCGGGCCCACATTACACCGGTTTTAGAATCACTGCATTGGCTCCCCGTGTGTTTCAGGATCAATTTTAAGGTTCTCTTATTGGTTTTTAAATGTCTTAATGGTCTTGGGCCTTCTTATCTTTTAGATTTGCTTTTACCTTATGAACCCTCGCGGCCCCTGAGGTCTTCCGGTACTGGCCTCTTGACTGTACCTAAAGTCAGGACACATACTCACGGAGAGGCAGCTTTCCAGTGGTATGGCCCTCGTCTCTGGAACAGCCTGCCGGAGGAGCTCAGGGCTGCAGAGAATGTTAATGTTTTTAAGAGCAGGCTCAAGACCCACCTTTTTAATTTAGCTTTTACTTAATATTTATTAATTTTATTTTTATTTATTTTATTCCCCTAGCCTATTTATTTTTCTATGTTAACACATTTTTATTTACTTTATGCTTTTATTCTGTTTATATTATTTTTAGGTTATTTCCCCAGTGTTTCCTCGGAGGGGGCTCTCTGCACCGGGGGCTTTTCATCGGCTGTGGCTGCTGCGGCTCTGTCCTGCGGGTTCTTTCGGTCTAGTTGGGTGGCTCCTCTGCCTCTCAATTGGCCGTGTGCCCTGGGTCGGTGTCATGGCGGTCGTGGTCGGTGGGCGGCTCCCGGTGCAGACGGCTCCCTGTGATAGTGTTTCCTCACCAGGCTCATCTGTGCTCAACCTCACATTAGTCTTTTAATATGTGCAAGTATGTGTGTGTGTATGTGTATGTGTATGCTTGCATGTACACAAGCGGGGAGGGAGGGGGTTATCTGTGGGGGTGTGGGAGGGGGGTTGTTTTAACCATGGAAAGCACTTTGTGCTGCATTCTTGTATGAAAAGTGCTATATAAATAAAGATTGATTGATTGATTGATTGATATAAACCCACATGCAGAGCCACATGCAGAGCCACATACAAACCCACATGCAAACCCACATGCAAACCCACATACAGAGCCACATGCAAACCTACATACAAAGCCACATACAAGCCCACCTACAGTGCCACATACAAACCCACATACAGAGCCACATGCAAGCCCACATACAGAACCATATACAAACCCACATACAGAACCACATACAGACCCACATACAGACCCACATACAAACCCACATACAAGCCCTCATACAGAGCCACATATAAACCCACATGCAAACCCACATACAAACCCACATACAGTGCCACATACAAACTCACATGCAGAGCCACATACAGAGCCCCATACAAACCCACACATCATTTACACATTCATTAAAAAAGAAAAATCATAATGGATCTAAAACAAAATAAAACATGTGATCACTGGTATCTGGAACTGAAAAAATAAAGTACTTCTCATTATGATTAAAGTATCTTTATTTTAAATGTACATACCTGTATGTTTCCACATCTTTGTAATCCTGACCGCCTGAACTGAATCACCTCTTAATGCAACCTGAAGTCAGAGCTATTAAGTAATAAGATAAGATAATCCTTTATTAGTTTCATGTTGGGACATAAGCTCTTAAAGATAATAGATTGTCTTCCTGCCTTGTAAATGCTTTTAAATTTAAACATTAAAAAATGTAAACTTACCAAAAAATTGGCCTTGCAGTTACTTTAATTTAAAAACTACAGTTAATGTCTTTATGTTATTTTAAAATATAGCTAATTCAACCCATGAGCCAGATTGGACCCTCAGGTGGGCAAGATTTGGCCCGTGGGCCGTAGGTTTGACACCCTAGTAATACATCATTTTAAAAATTATTTAAAAAGAAAAGATTCAACTTCTTGTCATTTCACTGATTTTTCTCTTCAGACATGCACTGCAGGCCTGAACATTTTCAGGCATTTTCCAAAGGAAATGCATGTGAAAGCGCAAATGTTCATGACATTTAGTGCAGAGTTTCTCATCCAGCTCCCTTCGAGTTACTCAGATCTTAAACTACGTGTGAATACAGCAGGTAATCCTCCGGAGAATTTCCAGTAATTTCACATTCTTTTTAGGTTTTTTTTTTGGTCTATATGTTGTTTCCATCCTTTGTTAAAGATTGTAGATACTTACACAGACATGTACACAAATTAGTCATCAGCAAACTTTTTGCATAACGTCCTTTTCTCTTTGTCTCTTTGTCCTATTTTATTAAGTACAAGCGTGAACAGCAACTGCAATGACAGTCTGAGTTAAGAAATTATTATTGTTATCTAGTCATTCTTTACATGGCATCAAAAACATTTCCCTCTGGAGATTAACGTAATTTTGAACTAAACTGAATAAAACTGATGTTGCTTTTCATTGTCAGCAATGCAGATTTAATACAAAGAAGAAAAAATGTTTTATCAAAATGTGAAATTGAAGCACTAAAGATGTAATATATCAATGAAGAAAACTTAATATTTGGTGTTTTCAGTTCAGGAATTGCACAAGGATCAAAAGAAGTTAATAAGAGAGACAGAAGTGATCAGTTCTGTAGGTTTAAATAAGAATTGCCTCAAATCACACAGAGATTTAATCTGGACTTTTATGGACCCAGTTCTTCACATAGCTCCGTAATTACAGCCCCATGAACCCAAAGCAACACATGAGCCACCTGTTACCTGCAGCACAAGATCCCTGTAACGGTCATAAAAAAATGTTTTTATTGTATTTAGTTCTATTTTACTGTGTTTTAGTTTAATTCTGCCCCTAATTTCACACAAGGTCCAAAGAATGTGAGTTACACACGTTTGTCCTTTACAAATAGTTTGTGTATGTATGGAAAAGTGTAGACATGTCTTTTGTGTGTACACATCTGGCCCCAGGTTTGCTTAATTTACAGGAATAGAAATGAGGCACAACAAATCTTATGTTTGTTCTCATAACCGTAGATGCTACGTCTCCTCTTCAGTCTGCATGTGACACGTTTGGAAACCTTTACAAACTGCATTGTATGAATAAATCTCTGATTCAGTTAGGCAGACTTCTAAGCTGAAAGAGGTTGTTGTGAACACAAGGTGTTCAAACAGATAAGGAGCAGCTTAAAACATAGGCCCACGTTTTTAGGACCTCCAGGTGCCTTTATGAACTTTGGAACAGGTTTTGTTTGTTTTTCTCCTCATTCCTTTAGTTTTCACCGAGCCTAATGAAATTCCTCCTAAAAGCTCTTTCAGTGAGTTATGAAGTCTGCAGCTGTATATCTGAAGCCCTCACATTATGCTTCAGAAGTCTCTGAATCCATCTGTTGCTAACCTTCTGCTGCAGAAGAAAAAGAAGTCAATAAGAATTTGGTGTTGCCGACACCAGCCAGACATAAATTCATCCATGAGCCATCAGACTATCATAAATGGATGCAACAAAGCAGACTAAAAAAGAATTGGTCTGTTTTGACTCTGCACTTTTGTTCGTGTAACTTACATACAGGCTTAATAAACTAAATGTTATCATGTATTCATCAACTCTAGCTGTAACAAGTCGTGCACCCATTACAGCCTCAATATGACACGTCTGATAATGAAAAAATCATTTAAGCATCACGTGACTGCTACTCTCAGCTGTGGAGTCATGTTGCATCTCTAAACTTCATCGCTGGTCTATTTCCTTATTTAAATGACCTAAGAGAAAAGATGCTGAGGGAAAAAAAACCCAAAAAACCAAAACAGGAGATAAAAAAGTTAATTTTTTTATGAAAACTGTTTAATTCAGTTGACTCGCTTTAAATATTCTGAAAGTCCAAAGCTGAAGAATCTAATATGGTTGTTCTGTCCATGACTGAGCTGCAGGATGACAGAGTGGAGGTGTGACAGGAAAGCTGTGGGCTCGTGGAGGGGGCGTAGTCTGTGTGCTGGAGGCAGGAGGTGAACTGAACCTACTGAAGAACATGTTCTGTTCATTAGCTCCGTCCAGACCTCCATCAGTCTGATCCCCTTTTGACTCGAACCCAGTGATCTTTTTCATCCCTGACATTGTTCTGCTGGAACTACTTTCTACATTTTTCCTGTAGTCCTCCTTTCACTTCTTAATCTTTAAGTTGTTTTTGTGTTGTCTTTAATAACTCCCTGTCTACCTCCTTGAAGGTTTTCTTTTTGATGTTTAGCAGCTTATTGGGGAAGCATCTCATGAAAATGTCCCAACAATATATAATCTGTCATACACTCAGTCGTGGCATTGATGTCATCGCCATGTGGTTCATAGGAAATTCCAGTCTGTGGCCTCACAGCATCCTCTCAGATCATCTTCAGCTTCGTTAGACCAGGTTTTAATAGTCTGTGTGATCACTGGTTGCTGCTGAACAATGGAGGTGAGAAGAATCTGTTAAACTGTTGGAATGCTGGTGTGGTTAAGCTCATCCTGAGGTTAGCAGCCTAAGTATGGAAACTCCCAGCCATTTCTTCCAGATCGTCTGAAGGGGGATATCAAATGTCCTGGGTCCTCCATGGGGTCTTCTCTCGGTGGTACATGCCAGAAACCCCTCACCTAGTGCAGGGTTTCAATGTTTCCCTGCTCCAATACACCTGACTCAGCCTGTGACGTTCTGCACAATGACTCCTTCATTTGAGTCGGGTGTGTTGGAGCAAGGACATTGTAAACCTGCAGGACTGCAGCCCTTGTGGGACTGAACTGAGTGGTCCTGCTTTTGTCTGACTGCACAGAAAAAAAACAATTTTAGCATAAAGGTAATGAGTCTTAACATTATTAAAAAAACGGTCTGTAAATGTTCATGCACATTAATATATTTTTTATTTAAACTTATGCTCAAATATTAACATGTTAAAAAGCGATGTACGAATTGCCAGCTGGTAGCAGTGTGCACCATGCAGGTCTGCTTCCTGAAAGGACTGCCCCCCTCCCAGACAAAAGGGTACATGCAGGGAGAACAGACAACAATAGGGTGTGTGGAGTCTGGTTATGTTGTGAACTCTGCTGAGACAGCGTTTAAGTGTAATGTCCTGGATGGATGGAAAAGAGGTCCCAATGATCTTCTCTGCCATCCTCACCATTCTTTGCAGCGACTTCCTAACTAAGCTACAGCTGGTCAGCATGCTCTCTACATGGTCAGGATCAGAATCAGCTTTATTCGCCAGGTATGAACACATACAAGGATTTTTTTGCTGGCAGATGTTGTCACTCTACTGGAAGTATTAGCATAAGTAAAAAGTAATAAAATAAGTAAAATAATATAAGTAGGGAAGTAATAGATAAAATAGATTTTTACACAGTGGTGTCTACTGTATACAGAGCAATATATACAAATATAAATTAAAACTACAAATATCAAATCAATATACACCATATACAGGAGATGCAATCGAGGAGTGGTAAAACTAAAACATGTGAGTGATGAGGTGCAATTTAGAATTGTGCAACCACTTAGCAGTTTACCTATCAATAAAGTGACTGCAGCGGGGAAGAAGCTGTCAGTCCCGGTCTGCAGGGTTCTGAGCTGCCTGTTAGTCCTGGTCTGCAGAGTTCTGAGCTGCCTGTTAGTCCTGGTCTGCAGGGCTCTGAGGCCCCTGCCAGACGGGAGCAGTTAAAAAAGATTGTGCAGGGTGAGAGGAGTCTTTTATGATGTTCCCTGCCCTCCTTTAAATCCTGGAGGGGAGTACAGGTACAAAATAGAGGGCGGGGTTTTCAATGATACCAGATGGGAGGACCCATTCGACCAAGTATGCAGTGAAAAGTGTAGATTGTCACTTCATATATAGAAATGTGGTGCTGCTGACCACTCACATCTTTATAATCAGAGATCAGTGTTTAGTGGCTGGGCCGTTTCCTCCTGAAGTTGATTATCATTTCCTCCATCATCCAGAGTCAGGTTGTCCACTAGCCGCTACACCTCATCATCACCATAGCAATAATATCACAAAGGTTGTTTTTGTTTCCTCAATAATTACCAATTGTGCGTGTGTGTGTGTGTGTAGTAATAATAATAATAATAATAATAATAATAATAAATCTTTATTTTTATAGTACCTAAAAAAACAAGGTTTACAAAGTGCTGAACAGCACACAGCAAAATAAGGTAATGAAATCAACAATGAAAAGATACATGCACGAGTACATTTTGAAAATAAATAAAGTAAATAAAAATGTTATAAAAAAAGCCAGTCGATAAAAGTGTGTTTTAAGAAGTGACTTAAAAGATTAAACTGATTGTGCCAGCCTTATCTCCTCCAGCAGGTCATTCCAGAGTCGAGGGGCTCGGACGGAAAAAGCTCGGTCACTTCTGGTCTTGAGTTTCGACCCTGGCACAGCTAAAAGGGACCTGCCTGAGGATCTAAGGCTGCAGGGAGGCTCGTAGGGTGTCAGTAAATCTGTAATGTAGCCGGGTGGCAGACCTAAACGAGCTTTAAAAGTAATCAGTAAAACTTTAAAATCAATTCTAAAACATACAGGGAGCCAGTGCAGCGAGGCTAAAACAGGGTAATATGTTGTCTTCTGCTAAAACCAGTGAGAAGCCGAGCTGCTGCGTTTTGCCCAAGTTGGAGGTGAGAGAGGGATTTATTGTCAAGACCGGAGAGGAGGGAGTTGCAGTAGTCGAGTCTGGAGAAAATGAGTGCATTGATACCTTTTTTTAAATCGGGCCGGGAGAGGACAGGTTTGATTTTACTGATGGTGCGGAGGTGAAGGAAACAGGACTGGGTGACTTTTTTGATGTGAAGATGAAAATTAAGATTGGAATCAAATATGACACCTAGGTTTTTGGCAGAGGGGGTGATGTTAGAAGAGAGAGGACCGAGACTGTCTTCAATATGGGCGGTGGAGTGAGGGGTAAGATCATTTCAGATTTAGAACTGTTGAGTTGTAGAAAGTTTTGTGCCATCCAACTGCTCACATCGTTGAAACACTCTTAACACAACAGCTCGGCTTCCAGTGTCCCCTGGTCTCAGCGGGAGGTATATCTGTGTGTCGTCTGCGTAACAGTGGAAGGACACGTTATGGCGGCTATAACGTGTCCTAGGGGGAGCATATAAATAGAGAACAAACTGGGACCTAGAATAGAACCTTGCGGTACACCACAGGCAATGGGGGCAGAGGAGGACATAAAATTACCTATGGTGACCGTAAAGGTTCTATCTAAAAGAAAAGAGTGCAGTGTGTGTGATGCCAACCCAGTTTTAAGACGATCAATTAAAATAGCATGATCAATGGTATCAAATGCAGCACTCAAATCTAAAAGAATTAAAATGATGCTCTCTCCTCTATCTGAGGCTAAAAGAAGCTCATTAGAGACTTTGAGGAGAGCTGTTTCAGTGCTGTGCAGTGTTTTAAAACCAGACTGAAATTTCTCAAAGATGTCATTTCCATTTATAAAACCTAAAATCTGATTACAAACAACTTTCTCTAAAACTTTGGATAAAAAGGGAAGCTTTGAGATCGGTCTAAAGTTGTTAAAATCATCAATGCTTAAATTAGGCTTTTTTAAAAGAGGTTGGACCACAGCATGTTTAAAACAAGGAGGGACAACACCTTCCGATAAGGACAGGTTAATGATGGATAAAATGCTGGGCCCAACTGTGCTAAAAACATCTTTGAGGAATTAGGTGGGTAAGACATCAAGACTGCACGTGGTTGTTTTCATGTGAGATAAAACATCAGCTAAAGAGGAGAGAAATGAAGGAGTAAAATTAGTAAAACAATGAAAACACTTGGGAAATTCTCTTCTTACAGTAATGGTGTGACTCTGAGCAACTATTTGATTTCTTATGTCATTGACCTTTTTAACAAAGTGATTTAAAAACAGTTCACACAGTACTGTAGATGCATCATTAAAATGACAGGGTTTGGGGTTAGTAATTGAGTCTAAAACCTTAAATAAAACTCTAGGATTGGATTGATTTTTTGTAATAATGTTAGAATAAAAAGCTGTCCTCGCTTCTTTGACTGCTTGTTGATAGGATTTAAGACTTTCTTTCCATGCGAGACAAAATACATTTAGCCTGGACTTCTTTCATCTTCTCTCATTTTGCGTGCAAATCCTCTTTAACAATTGGGTGTGTTCATTGAGTCCGGGTTGGGAAATTAAGTTAGGCTTTCTCTCTTTAAAAGGAGCAACAATATTTAAAATAGAGTTTGAGGTTTGATAAAAAGAAGAGACCAGCTCTACCAGGCTAAAATCTGTGTTAAGAGCAGTCAAGGAACCTGGGGTAAAAAGTTGAGAAAACCTAGAGGCAGAAGAGGAGTTAAAAACACCAGATCGGAAAGGTAAACCCTGAGTAATAGACTTTGGAGATAAAATAACATTAAATAAAACAGCTTTGTGATCAGACACACAGATATCCTTAGTTGAAAAATTGCCCGAGGTAAGACCAGAGGATAAAACCAAGTCCAGTGTATGGCCCTTAGAGTGAGTGGGAAAGTGAACTGCTTGCGTTAAATTAAAGGAGTCAATAATTTCAATAAAATCAGAAGTAAAAGATTGAGAAGGGCAACAGACGTAAATATTAAAATCACTAAGAATCAACATTTTGTTGTAGAGGGCCATACACTGGGATAACAGATCAGATAATTCATGAATAAAAGCATTATTGGGTTTAAAGTTTAACTAAAACAAACACAGGCTCTTTACACGATATGATAAAACACAGATGCTCAAATGAGATAAAACTGTTGTAGGGACCAGGAGTACATTTAAAGTTGTTCTTAAAAATGGCAGCAACCCCCCCTCCTTTTCCGGACAGTCTTGGTTGATGAAGGAATGAGTAGTCAGGGGGGGTTGCTTCAGTGAGTGGTGTGCAGTCACCTTGAGTTAGCCAGGTCTCTGGTAAAATCAAAAAGTCCAAGTAATTACTGGTAATAAAATCGGGGCAAATGAATGTTTTATTGTTGATGGATCTGATATTTAAAAGTCAAGGTTTATTGGAGTGGAGTGGGGAGCAGGGGATGACGAGGGACAGAGAGGAACGGTGATAAGGCCAGGAGGAGAAGGTGCTCTGGGGATAAACTGCCTGTAAGGGTGCAGGTTGGTGATGACATGTATGTATGTAGAGAGAGAAACGGAGAGAGACAGCGAGATCTCAATTTAAGGACACAAATTTTCGTAACCATGGCTACTTTTAGCTTCTGTATCTTCTTGTATCTTACAGATGGTGAAGTTGCTTCTTTAAGTTGCAGCACTCCGAGCCTCAGATCAAAACTAAATTGACTCAATGTGTTTATCAGTTCAGCTCATTTTCTTTCTGTCCTAAACCATAAAAAACTCAATGAACCAGAAAGCTACACCCCTCTTCTTTGTGTGTTAGGTGAATAATTAAATGCAGGAGATGGTGGCTCTGCAGATTTTTTTTTTTTTCTTTTTTTTCTCTTTCAAATTCCAGCATGTGTTCAGTCAATCTATCCGGTTACACTGAGGACAAAGGAAACAAGTGTGTGCTCCGTGGTGAAGGAATGAGTGTCTATGGAGTGGTGGGAGGGTGAGAGGCTGTTTCTCTCTGGGCTCAGATGACAGTTATGCTTTGCATGTTTATCTGGTTGCTTCTATGGACAAGGGGTGACAAACCAAAGCAGGATTAGTTTACTCATGCATGACATCTGACCTGTTTTGCAGCTAATAGTCAATAATATGAAGATGATTAACTTTTTTATTTACTCTGTCCTCCATTCTGTAAGTCAGTGCGTCATTCATGCAGTGACACCCACAGACTCTGGCAATGATTTACATCTTTTTACTCCTCTGTTTTGGTCTTCTGGTATACCACCTTTTAATTTCCAAAAGTTTAAATACAGTGTTTTATTTTATGTTAATATTATTTTGTTCTACTCTTCATTGCATTTCTATATTCTGAGATGTGTAAAAAGAAAACTGTTATCTAGTTTGTAAAGGGAGATATACTTTTAGTATTATTATTATTATATAGATTGTCAATATATTATTAATATATAAATTACTGTTATATTAATATTAATGCATAGAAATGAATGCATTAATATACGTTATAGTCAGAGCTTCAATCCTCCTCCACGTCAAACAGAAACACCATCCATCCATCCATCCATCCACTTTCTGCCGCTTATCCGGAGTCGGGTCTCGGGGGCAGCTGCCTAAGAAGGGAAACCCAGACTTCCCTCTCCCCAGCCACATTCACCAGCTCAACCGGAGGGATCCCGAGGCGTTCCCAGGCCAGCCAAGAGATAAAGTCAGCCCAGTGCGTCCTAGGTCTTCCCCGGGTGCCTCTTTCCTGTGGGACGTGCCCGGAACACCTCACCAGGGAGGCGTCCAGGAGGCATCCTAACCAGATGCCCTAGCCACCTCATCTGGCTCCCCTCGATGTGGAGGAGCAGCGGCTCTACTCTGAGCCCCTCCCGGATCACCAAGCTTCTCACCCTATCTCTAAGGGAGAGCCCGGCCACCCTGCGGAGAAAATTCATTTCGGCCGCTTGTATTCGCGATCTTGTTTTGTCGGTCACTACCCACAGCTCGTGACCATAGGTGAGGGTAGGAATGTAGATCGCCCGGTAAATTGAGAGCTTTGACTTTTGGCTCAGCTCCCTCTTCACCATGACAGACCAATACAGAGTCTGCATCACTGCAGACGCTGCACTGATCCGTGCCTAGAAATTCTGTCCACAAAGGTTATGAACAGAATCAGTGTCAAAGGGCAGCCTTGGCGGAGTCCAACCTGCACTGGAAACTATTCTGATTTACTGCCGGCAATGCGGACCAAGCTCTGACACCGGTCGTACAGGGACCGGACAGCTCGTACAAGCGAGTCCGGCACTCCATACTCCCGGAGTAACCCCCACAGAAGTCCCCGGGGGACACGGTCGAATGCCTTCTCCAAGTCCACAAAGCACATGTAGATTGGTTGGACAAACTCCCATGCCCCCTCAAAGACCCTGAAGAGGGTGTAGAGCTGGTCCACTGTTCCACGACTGGGACGAAAACCACACTGCTCCTCCTTAATCCAAGGTTTGACTATCCGACGGACCCTCCACTCCAGCACCCCTGAATATACCTTACCGGGGAGGCTGAGGAGTGTGATCCCCCTGTAGTTGGAGCACACCCTCTGGTCCCACTTTTTGAAGAGGGGGATCACCACCCCAGTCTGCCAGTCCAGAGGAACTGTCCCCGATGTCCACGTGATGCTGCAGAGGCGTGTCAGCCAAGACAGCCCTACAGCATCCAGAGCCTTAAGAAACACTGGGCGGACCTCATCAACCCCCAGGGCCTTGCCACCGAGGAGCTTTTTAACCACCTCAGCGACCTCAGCCCCAGAGATAGGAGAGCCAACACCAGCTACCCCAAACTCTGCTTCCTCATCGGAAGATGTGTTGGTGGGATTGAGAAGGTCTTCGAAGTACAGGGTGTGCAGAATTATTAGGCAAGTTGTATTTTTGAGGATTAATTTTATTATTGAACAACAACTATGTTCGCAATGAACACAAGACTCATAAATATCAAAGCTGAATATTTTTGGAAGTTGGAGTGGGGCTCTTTTTAGTTTTAGTATCTTAGGAGGATATCTGTGTGTGC
Source organism: Melanotaenia boesemani (assembly GCF_017639745.1). Classification (NCBI taxonomy): domain Eukaryota; kingdom Metazoa; phylum Chordata; class Actinopteri; order Atheriniformes; family Melanotaeniidae; genus Melanotaenia; species Melanotaenia boesemani. Next base: position 5,018,217 of record NC_055702.1, read on the forward strand.
AGGTGACTATTACTGTGCATAATTATTAGGCAACTTAACAAAAACCAAATATATACCCATTTCACTTATTTATTTTCACCAGGGAAACCAATATAACAACTCAAAATTTACAAATATACATTTCTGGCATTCAAAAACAAAACAAAAACAAATCAGTGACCAATATAACCACCTTTCTTTGCGAGGACACTCAAAAGCCTGCCATCCATAGATTCTGTCAGCGTCTTGATCTGTTCACGATCAACATTGCGTGCAGCAGCAACCACAGCCTCCCAGACACTGTTCAGAGAGGTGTACTGTTTTCCCTCCCTGTAGATCTCACATTTGATGAGGAACCACAGGTTCTCTATGGGGTTAAGATCAGGTGAACAAGGAGGCCCTGTCATTATTTTTTCTTCTTTTAGTCCTTTTCTGGCCAGCCACGCAGTGGAGTACTTGGATGCGTGTGATGGAGCATTGTCCTGCATGAAAATCATGTTTTTCTTGAACGATGCTGACTTCTTCCTGTACCACTGCTTGAAGAAGGTGTCTTCCAGAAACTGGCAGTAGGACTGGGAGTTGAGCTTGACTCCATCCTCAACCCGAAAAGGTCCCACAAGCTCGTCTTTGATGATACCAGCCCATACCAGTATCCCACCTCCACCTTGCTGGCGTCTGAGTCGGAGTGGAGCTCTCTGCCCTGTACTGATCCAGCCACGGGCCCATCCATCTGGCCCATCATGACTCACTCTCATTGCATCAGTCCATAAAACCTTAGAAAAATCCGTCTTATGATATTTCTTGGCCCAGTCTTAACGTTTTATCTTGTGTCTTGTTCAGTGGTGGTCGTTTTTCAGCCTTCCTTACCTTGGCCATGTCCCTGAGTATTGCACACCTTGTGCTTCTTGGCACTCCAGTGATGTTGCAGCTCTGAAATATGGCAAAACTGGTGGCCAATGGCATCTTGGCAGCTTCACGCTTGATTTTCCTCAGTTCATGGGCAGTTATTTTGCGCCTTGTTTTTTCAACACGCTTCTTGCGACCCTGTTGACTGTTTTGAATGAAACGCTTGATTGTTCGATGATCACGCCTCAAAAGCTTGGCAATTTTAAGAGTGCTGCATCCCTCTGCAAGACATCTCACTATTTTTTACTTTTCAGAATTTCAAATCTCTCTTCTGACCCATTTTGCCACAGGAATGGAAGTTGCCTAATAATTATGCACACCTGATATAGGGTGTTGATGTCATTTGACCACACCCCTTCTCATTACAGAGATGCACATCACCTGATATGCTTAATTGGTAGTAGGCTTTCAAGCCTGTACCGGTTGGAGTAGAACAACATGCATAAAGAGGATGATGTGGTCAAAATACTCATTTGCCTAATAATTCTGCACACAGTGTATTCCTTCCACCGCCTCACAACGTCCCGAGTCGAGGTCAGCAGCCCCCCATCTCCACTGTGCACAGTGTTGACGGAGCACTGCTTTCCCCTCCTGAGCCGTCGGATGGTGGACCAGAATCTCCTCGAAGCCGTCCGGAAGTCATTCTCCATGGCCTCTCCAAACTCCTCCCATGCCCGAGTTTTTGCCTTAGCGACCGCCGAAGCTGCGCTCCGCTTAGCCCGCCGCTACCCACCAGCTGCCTCTGGAGTCCCACAGGCCAAAAAGGCCCGATAGGCATACCTTCTGCCAGTGTCCACCAACGAGTTTGGGGGTTTCCGCCACGACAGGCACCGACGACCTTACGGCCACAGCTGTGGCTGGCTGCCTCAACAATAGAGGCATGGAACACAGCCCACTCGGACTCAATGTCCCCCGCCTCACCTGGGATATGGCTGAAGCTCTGCCGGAGATGGGAGTTGAAACTCTTTCTGACAGGGGACCCTCACAACACGCTTGGGTCTGCCAGGCCTGACCGGCATCCTCCCCCACCATCTGAGCCAACTCACCACCAGGTGGTGATCAGTTGACAGCTCCGCCCCTTTCTTCACCCGAGTGTCCAGAACATGCGGCTGCAAGTCCGACAACATGACTACAAAGTTGATCATTGAACTGCGGCCTAGAGTGTCCTGGTGCCAAGTGCACATGTGGACACTCTTATGTCTGAACAAGGTGTTTGTTATGGACAGTACATGACGAGCACAGAAGTCCAACAACAAAACACCACTCGGATTTAGATTTGGGGGGCCGTTCCTCCCAATCACCCCCCTCCAGGTCTTGCTGTCATTGCCCACATGAGCATTGAAGTCCCCCAGCAGAACGAGGGAGTCCCCAGAAGGAGTGCTCTCCAACACCCCCTCCAAGGACTCCAAAAAGGGTGGGTACTCTGAACTGCTATTTGGTGCCTAAGCACAAACAACAGTCAGGACCCGTCCCCCCACCTGAAGGCGGAGGGAGGCTATCCTTTCATCCACCGGGGTAAACCCCAACGTACAGGCACCAAGTCAGGGGGCAATGAGCATGCCAACACCTGCTCGGTGCCTCTCACTGGGAGCAACTCCAGAATGGAAGAGGGTCCAGCCCCTCTCAAGGACAGTGGTTCCAGAGCCCAAGCCGTGCGTCGAGATGAGTCCAACTATATCTAGCCAGAACCGCTCAACTTCGCGCACCAGCTCAGGCTCCTTCCCCGCCAGAGAGGTGACAGTCCACGTCCCTAGAGCTCACCTCAGTGCCCCACCTCCAGGCCTGGGGCCCCGGTGACCCACGTCCGGGCAAGGGAAACCTTGGTCCTTGCTTTCTCATCATCATAGGGGTGATTTGAGCAGCACTTCGTCTGATCCCTCCGCTAGACACCTGTTTGCCATGGGTGACCGTGGGTGAACAGAAACACCTTAAACGTAAAGCGTGAAAGCTGCTCAGAGGTTGTTGTTTTTTACTGTAGATAAATTTGGTTGCTGTTTTTTGTAAAAACATATTCTCACTGGCAATTAATTAGATTCACTTTCAAATTCAGACAACTTTAATTTGTTTGTAGCTCCTCCACATCCACATATCAACCAACAAAGCTATGGCTTACGTCTGCACAAAAAGAGCAGACGGCCAGAGTTGAGTATAATAAATACATTAACAAACAAACAACAGTTAAATAATAGTAAACAGAAAGATGGAAGAGTAAAAGACCAGGTTTAAATATCAATTTTAATGTTATTGCTAATGTCAGGTTTATTTCTACTATATAGCACATTTATGCAGCCAAAGCCTCCAAAGTGCTTTACAAACCACAACAGAAAAAAAGCCAAACAAACAAAAAACAATGCAGTGACAAAAAAGACAGGTACAACAAACAAAGTTACAACATAAAATTCCTAATAGGCGCCTGTACTCAGCTAAAGGCCAAGGCAAACAAGTGTGTCTTGAGCAAACATTTAAAGGTGGAGAGACTGTTTGCAGACCGCACAGTTAAAGGCAGAGTTTTCCACAGAGTAGGAGCCGCACCTGAAAAGGCTCGACTCCTATAGTTTTTAAGTTGGACAGAGGAACCTCCAAGACCATCTGATTGGTTGAACTAAGTGCTCTGGTGGGCCGTTGCAGTACAATGAGATCAGACAGGTAAATAAAAGACTCTTAAAGCAAACCTGTACTGGACTGGAAGCCAGTGGAGTTGGAAAGCACCAGAGCTATGTGCTCACATGTTTGTCCCAGTGAGGAAACGAGCTGCTGTGCTTTGAACAAGCGGCAGGCGTTGAAGCTCAGACTGTTCAGTTCCCACATACAAGGACTTGTAATAGTCTAAGCGAGGGGTAATAAAAGCATGGAGATTAGGTTTGATTCTGGCAATAAACCTTAGCTGGAAGAATATCAGTTAATTACAAGATTACTGTCAGAAGTGCTTAACCTGATGGCTGAAGGAAAACTATGACTTGGAGAAACAATTTCTTTATTTAAGTGAGTTCGGTGGTGGTGACTCGAAAGCTTCATCACAAACCAGCCAAAATGTGACGGCCTTCTTTCTTATCCGAGTCTCCCACAGAGACTCTGAATAATCCAATAATCTTTGAGCAGATCCTGGCAGTGTTCCTGTTGTTCCAATCTTCAACTTTGTTGGATGCTTCAGTTTACTACTCTTTTAAGTGGTTTTGCTCAAATCTTTCCATCAACTTCCGTCTTAATCAAAACTACTAAACATGAAATCTTTTAAATTATTTTAAACATTTTAAATTCCATTAAAATCTATTTGATTGCATGATATCACTGTTTTTAATGGAAAAAAAAGTACATAAAATGAGTTATTTTCCATATTATACATATTGTGGAGCTGTTGTTTCAACATTGACTTTGATAATACTGCAAATAAATAAAACAGTGTGAGCAAAACAGTGTGACAAAAAATCTGTAATGTTTTAAAGGAGTTTTTGGAAGGAAGTTTTTTTTGTCTCTTAACCAGAAAGGGTGGGAATTTTGTTTTTGGTGTCCCATTGACCTTTAAAAAAAAACAACTAAAATTAGAATTAGAGAAAAACACAATATTACAAAAATCATCTTATATGAGGCAACACATCTAAAAATGTGAAATGTTAGAGAATCTTTTACCAAAGGGACAAAAAAGGTCGTTGGTGGCCCACAAGGGTTAATACAAAAATCTATAAAACCAAGAAATATAAGAACATTTTAAAAGGCTTTGGATAAAAGAACAATAAAAATGACATGAAACTGACTAAGAAACAGTAAAAGTGGCTAACTTTCTTAGGAAATAAATCCTCTTTTGGCTTATTTAGATCACAAAGTTGTGTTTACATCACATTTCAATTTGGGATGAAACCCAGTAGCCTGGTATTTCTACACCTCACCAACCTGAACATCTTCATCATGGAAGACTGTGTTCAGCACTGTATCTGAAATCAATGATCATATCATATGTTTAGTTTTTTTTGTGTTAATAATCAGTTTATTATCACACCAGCCAACAAATTGATTCCAAGCATGACAATCTCATCAGAGAATTTACCAACTTATCTGTTCTTGCCTCCACCCTCGGATAAAAAATTCATTGACACTGTTTTCATTTATCTGACAGGAATCCTTGTGGACAACACGAAACAGTATTTCTTCGTCTTTTTTGCCTCCAGCGCCGTCGTTGCCTCATCTGCCGTGTTCCTTATCGTGTCTTTCTGCTGGCTGGATAAAAAGGAGAGGAAGGCATCAAAGCGGGGTCAGCCCCCTGCTCAGCCCGACCCGGTGAGGCCGGTGGTCGACCTCTCTCCTGGCTGCCAGTACCGCAGCGTGCCCACGGAGGGAGACAAAGACAAGTCCTCGGCCAACGGGGCAGAGCACATCACCAGCGTCTAAACCAGCTCACACCGTTTATCACTGTCAACAAACGCCACACTCTGGCTCTCACAGTTTTACAAGTTAATGGTGATATTTGGGGCAGCTTTACACTGTTTGACTAAGTTACCAAAATGAACAGATGTGCACTAACAACAACATGATTGTACTGTTTATTGTAAAATGCTGCTGATCTTATTCACCTGATCACATAATCTGTCACAAATGATGTACAGTATATCATTTAATCAAGCCAAGATGTTTGTGAAAGAAATAACTTATAATCAATTATGTTTGCTTAAATGTTTCATTGCTGTGTTTATCCATGATGAGTCTGCAGACATAAAGTAGATGCAACCGACCACACTTCAAGTAGGACATGCACCAGATTGAGGCCTCTGTTCTAAAAAAAAATAAAGGATAAGGCTTCAATTTGTATTTTTCTACTTGTAAACAAATTTCTAAAGACCAAAATGAGTAATATCGGGGGACCCCTAAATACCTCCCATGAATAATAAAGTTGGTTTTTTAACTTCAGGACAAACATTAATTGTCTTTGAAACAGTGCCTTTATTTAAAAGTGGTAATCAGAAACAACACAGCAAGGAAATGTGTTGTTTTAAATAATTTATTATACTAGCCCATCAGTAGATGTTGTTATTCTCTGGGTATGCTAAACCTCCTTTAGTTTTTCACCCCTCCTCTGTGTAGAGTGGCCTCAGGTGAAGGTTTTCTTGCATGTAATGCTGGTTTGAACTGCTACAACATTTCAATGAAATTCAATTCTGGGCAGTGGCTTGGCCATTTCACAAACCTTCATGTCTCCTTTGATTAACCTATTCTTGTTGGATTTGTTAGTCCAATCAGGGTTATTTCCATTTTGAAAGTTGGAGTTGAACCAGAGCTGGCCTCTTAGAGAGATTATTGTCTTAAAGCACTCTATAAGATGCTGAATTTATACTTCTATGTGTCTTTGATCTGAAACCAGCTCAGTCTCTGAGGAAGCAAGGCAACACTAAACCATAATACTTCCACTTCTGTGCTTTACACTTGGTGTGAGGTTCTTCCCCTATTGTAGCTGAATAGAACTAATTTTACTTAATTTTTCCAGCACATGTTATTTCAAAAGTTGTGTTTTTTGCTTCTGTGTGGCACAATCCAATGTTTTATCATTTCTTTTGGAAAACTCCCTTTCTGAACTTAAGATTTTTTAGTTTTTCAAGCATCAGTGCTACATCCTGTCAACATCACAGCAGAGTCCCTAAAGTGGAAGCCGTTACAAAGACTTAAGAACTGAACTAATCAACTTAAGTTAAACCAGGTCCTGTGTTTGCAAGTTTAAATGAGAGTAAGTAGCAGAGGTGTGCAATTACTAGTGACTAGTGCAAGGCAAGGAGAGAGAAAAATCAAACCTACTTTTGAGGAAAGATTTTTAAAAAAGTAGTAAAATAGGAGAAATGTGTTAAAACAGTTTAAAAATGCAAAAGAAAGTTAGTTTATTTATGAAAACTTCTGAGAACCTGAACATCATAGAGCCTGAAAATGAAAATCTTTTGGTTTGCTTTGTCGACTCACCATCAGGGCTTTTGTTGTTGTTCTTGTTTTGTGAATTTTCACTATGCATATAAACAGTTTAATGGAAACTTTAAAACACAATCATAACTTATAAATAAAAATAAAATTCTCAGCAGAAATCTTGTAGATTAGCTTAATGTTTTGTTTTGTTTTTGTTTTGGAGGTTGTTCTTGCACTTTTGTTGAACATCATCTCATTGAACCCCTGACTTCTGCAGTTTTTAATTAGCAGTTAGCTTATCTCAGTTAATCAGTTCTTAATAATCACATTCGAGAGATGGGTTGTCATGGTAACTATTCACATTTATTTTAGATGATTTTCTGAAAAATTAAAAGAAAGGTGTTCAACCTCTTTCTCAGCTCTTTTGATCAATGGCACAGCTTGTTGCAGTTATACCAATACAAGGTCAAAAACCGGATCATCCCCCTTCTTCTGTACAGAGGCTTAGTTTATGGGATAGCATGCAGGTTCATAATCCACCCACATTCCTGCCACGTGACGACTTGTTGGGTGATGTTCATCTGTAATGTCTAATGTGATTGGTACACATTGTTGCTCATTGCTGATTTGCTCATTTTTAAGAACTCATAAAGAGACCTTTTAACATTTCTTTCACATTTATACTTCACTATCATTTAGAGAGGTTTAAGAGTTAAAATAATATCACATCAATTCCCAGCTAGACAAAACAACAGCCAGCATATGCGATACTGATGTATAGTTTTCAAGTTTCAACCTTGTTGTGACATTAAGTGGACAAATGTACCTGTTACACCTTTTCTGCTGCACCAAAAAACAAGTTAGCTAACAATGTGCTAAAGACCTCCTGACATTTTTATGTTTTATTTTTAAGGGAGGTTGTATGGAGCACTTCTGAGCAGTTATTGTCTTATCTGTGGTAGACACGGTTGGAGCGCGCTCAGTTCGGAGAATCAAACTGTTCCTGATCAGCAAGCTAAATCTGAAAACAACTCAAACCTCAGAAATGTCAATTTGATTTAAAAACGGTTTATTTTACACCATATCACTTCTGCATGAGACTGTTTCTAAACCCGAGGACGTCCGTGCAGCAACACCATCTGGGTTGCAGCAGCATGGACCTTTAGCACGTGGACACACTCTGTGTTGACTGTCTCATTCAGAGGTGATGATGTGCGAAAGGTAACAATAAAACATTTGCTTGAATTACTCTGAATTTATCCTTTGATTTGAGACGTTTTTGATAAAAATTCTAGTTCTGCCATTTTGAGTAACAAACCGTGAAACCTTATTTAGATCACCAATTAAGAAATCTTTTGCAGCATTTCTTTTTTTTATTCCAGTTTGAAAATAAAAAATGTCAAGTTGTTATTGAATGCAGCATTTGCTGGTTTCACAAGATGGAGCAGCAAGTTGGAGATTTTATAGCTGCAACTTGGTGCACAGTGCAGATGTGTTGGATTAAAGCTCTGCTGTCAAATCAAAATATGTCGTTTGAATTGAGCCAGAACGAAATGTTCTTTCACACAACGATTAAAGGTGAGATAATTACCACCCTCAGGTTTTAAGTCGACATCGGGTTCAGTCTTAATCATGCCCACAGAAGAGCAAATACTGTTAATCTTTTACTGTTCTGAGAAAGTAAACAAAACAATTTTAGCAACACACGTCTGAAAAGACTTTCAGTAGCTTTACTTAAGTACTTAAGTAATAACAGTAATAATGGGAGGATTGTCTGTCTCATGTTCACAGCCTATGGAACAGAGTAGTCTTTCCATTGCTGACCATTAGAAGCTGTGCCACAAGGTAAGCCAGGACCATAATGGCCCCATCCAGGAACCTGGCAATCAGTCCGACAGGAGAATCAACAGAGAAACTGTCAAACACAAGTCAAAGCTTTAAAATAATCTGTTCATGTAAGATGTCTGCAGGTTGACTGTATGAACAGACCTCAACTCCAGCATGTGTGGTACAGCTGAGTGGGTATTTTACTGAGCAACCATGTGGTACCTGCCATAGTGTAGCCATCACAGAGAAGTAGTGAAGTGGATACTTCTGTGCTTTATTCTCTAGACGTACCAAGTTCAAGTCCCCACTGTCCCATCAGAGGTGAAGCCTATAATTCCTAATAGGATATACAAAACACAAACATTTTTTAGATGATATACACACAGATCAAGCATGGCACATCAAGCTGCTGACTAGCTCTCCCACTCAGGAGACCCAAGTTTGTCTCTGGGCGAGGCCACTAAATGCTATGGCAAGGGGGAGCCAGACACAAGGAGGAGTTAACATCCCCCATTGAAATAGGATGTTTTAAAGCAGGCATATATCAACACAGATGACACCTGTGACAGAATATGTATGTATGTGCTTGTACCTCTGTAAAAGGGTTGTACCACAGGTGTCATCATACAGTTGATATATCTTGTTGTATAGAGCAGCTGGCCAATCCAGACCAAGCCTCTTAAACTCCTTATAGAAGCCAGTGATGTGTTCTCCTTGTTGTCATCATCAAGCTTCTAGTTTGTTGTCGTGTCTGCTACTTGTCTCTAGTCGTCATGGTTCCTCTTCAGCAACTGCCATGTTGTCTTCCTAAATTGCTCATATTTAGCCAGCTTGCCACGCTTTGATGGTCCCAGTAAAATTCTAGCTAGTTTTAGTTTCTTGATGTATAACCCCCTGTTTATACCTTCCCCAGAGTACGGGGAGGGGACACAGCAGGATGGTTTTATGATCCAGGTACCGGTAACGGGCAGGATTTGAACTAGACGCTGCACCACTGGCGACTTATGGTTCTCTGCTAACCCCACCACGCCACTGAGGACCCTTCACACGCAAACCTGTTCTCGTGGTGCTTTTATCTTTTCATTTTGGCCATTGGACATGAAAATTGATGTGCTGAATGAAGAGTTTCGATCCTAGGTCCTCCTGCATCCAGAGTGTTCTCCTACCAGCCTGAGCTATTCTTCCAGATATGTGAAGCTTTCGCATTGAAGCTTTTCATGCTGTACTTCAGACTAGACTCTTGGAAGAGCTTAAATTTGGAAATATTTAACTTAGAGCACCTGCAAACTCCAGGATTTGAACCTACAGCTTATTTAACTTCAGCCAGGGGACTATCCCCTTGAGCTATCCTCTCATACACGGCTGCAGATTTTCCAAGTTGTTCATTTGGCATCCAAAGGGTTTAAAAAAAGAAAAAAAAAAAAGTCTGTCTATCAGAGGGTTTGATCTCAGTTCTACTGATAACCCAGGGCTTCACCCATCAGGGTGAGCTACTCTCCTATAGGTACACTAATAAACTTTGTTCAAGTTTTTCACTCTTTTTTTTCAGAAGGAAAAACTAACATCAGTCTTCCTACAACATTGAGGCTTTGAAATGGAGCCTTCTGCTTCCAGCTGCAGATGAACATCATCCTGAGTTGAGGATCCTCAGAGTTTCTGAGCAGGTTTGAATCTTTAACTCAGGAGCTGAATTCAGAGCTTTGATCACATCTTCAGCAACAAAAATCTGTCCTCTTACTAGCTGAGCTGTTCAGACAGGCTTCAGATTGATCCGTCTTTTCATGGTTCATGGACTAAGGGCATAGTGGGGCGGGGCCTCAAAGTTTTATGTCTCACCATTAAAAACTAAACTTATATAACTTCCACATCAAATAACAGACACAGAAGGCGTCCACAAAATCCCTGTAGAAAATGAAAGTTTAAAGCTTTAGTACAATAAAAGGGTTATATTGTTACATTGTCTTATACACTAAAACAGTGTAAAAAATGCTGAAATCAGGAAATTAAATTAAACAAATAGCAAATGCATCTTTTCAAGAAGCAGAAATTGCTTGTCTGCTATACAAAAATACAGAGAAGAGGTAATCAGAAACAAGGGGGAAATGTTGCCAAACCAGTTGGGCATGAGGAAAGAGCCAAAATATATGAGTGATGTAAAGCCAGAATAATAAGTAAACACAAGGAATGGCTTTTCAAAGGAACTTTATCTATAACAAAACAACAAACAAACAAACAGCATTAACAAAATCAGTGCATACATGCAAATTTTTACCATATCAGCCTTAAAACAGTGACATTTCATTGAAGTTTACTGTAGTAAAAAATAAATAAATAAATAAAAAGATGAAAACTGTACATCTCAGTGGAATTGACTATTTTGAAAACTGACCGGAAGTACATCTGCCGCTGCATAAATTTATGGGAACTGCTGCCATCTTGTGGCCTATGCGTGAAACAACTGTTTATAAAGCTCTAAATTTTAAAAAATGGCACACAAACTAAAAAATCTATCTGTCTTTAAGATTGGGAGGAAGCCACTGAAATGAAGACAGAGTTTTCCCAGGTGTACGTTACTTGTGTCAAATCCTGGTATTCGACACAAATCAATGGGGCGTCAATCAAAAGAAAAGTGAAAGTGAAAGTTATCCACCTACTAGCAGTCGGTTAGCAAGAAGTGGGCTGTAACACAAAAATACACGGTAAGTCATCCCAACTAGACCTGATAACCTCTGGCTCAAACAGTTTAGTATGTCAGGTTTGTCCAGGTAATTGTTGAACAGCAGACTGGTTAGCATTCACCTTAAGCAGTTGTAACGACGAAACGTTAAATGAACTAGCTAAAGCTAGCATGCTAAAAATGTCAACAACTGGCACAAACATGAGGGTTGCAAAATATGTAAAATGTTACTGTTAAAAGTGTCAGTGATATTCTGTTTACATACTTAAAGTAGAAAAACACAGATAACTTGTAGTGGGTTTGAATCTTTCTAATTACTCATACAAATGTGCAATTTGAACTTTTAGGTTAGTTATTTTTTTAAGTCCCCTGTATCAGAATATTTAGGATGAAAGGTGATAAGACTATAGTAACAGAAATATTAGATAAGTTTTAAACAAAGTAAAGACATATAGGATAAATTAGACTCAGGCAAAGCCACATAAAACTGCAAGGCATGTTTCTTTGTGTAGCACATTTCATGTAATTCAAAGTGGTTTAAATAAAATATTAAAATCATTGCAGTGGGGTGTAGAACCATTAAAAAAATATATCAAATATCAACTTAAAAAAGAAAATCAGAAAAGGTTAAATAGAGTAAGATAAACTAGAAATAAAAGCTATAGTGTGAGGGATTTACAGTTTTGTTAAAAGGGGATGGGAAATAGAAAAGTTTTTAATCGTGATTTAAAGCAGCTGAGAGTTTAAGTTTTCTTTCCTTGCTGTTGAAGGAATTTCCCTCCTAAACAGCCACTGGACAAAGATTAGGACAAATATTAAAGCTGAATTGAATTATCTTTATTTAGTTACCAGTTGCACAATAAAATTTTTGCACTGCTCATCAGACAGAAGCAGCACAGAGCAAAGATACTAGTCTGAAAACAAGACTTTGATGCAGTGGCTTTTCTACAGAAGTTCATATTCTGCTGTGCTAAAGTGCTGCAAACAATTTTATTATTGATTAAATAACATACTGTAGCTCACAGTTGCAATAAGAAAGTCTGACATATCTAATATTTTTTGTTCCAGGATCTGATTCAGCCTCTTACAGTCTGACCCACCATCAAAGAAAAATGAAGGATGTGGTTTCATGTGGATTATTCATCATTTTTCTCAATTTGGTTCTGTGTTCGGTACTGTGGACTGGGCTGGCGCTGCTTAAGTGCTCCAGCTGTGGGGGACTGGCAGGACTCTGGGCCTTTGGGGCAGTAAAATGGGTCTTTCTCCATGTTTTCGCCTCAGTACTGACTGATGGAAAGCCCAGGACTGTGCTCCGTAGGTTCGTAGCTCTCCTCTGCCTACTCTCTCCTGTATTTGAAACCGGACGGATGCTTATGAAACCCTCCTCGGAGCATTACACGGAGCCAGCTCCTGACCTCAGCATGCTGCTTTTGGGCGCAGTGTCGTCATCAGTGGCTTGTGTTGTCTGGGAAAAAGGCTTCAGTGGGAATGAGAAGATGAGAAAGGACAGCAACAAACTGGATTATAAGCGTTTGTTGATGAGGGTGCTGACATTTTTCAAAGCAGACACACTTCGTCTGATTGCAGCTTTTAGTTTTCTTATCGTAGCGGTCTACTGTAAGCATGATTTACACACAATCTATAGCTTTTAACATTTGGTAGTTATTACCATTTTATTGTGCTTTTAAAAATACAAATTTTTTTGTGTCATTTATCTTTCTTAACAGGTGATACTTATATCCCTTTATATCAAGGGCAATTTATTGATATACTCAGTGGCCGATTGACTCAAACCAGCCTGATTTTTGCCACCGGACAGCTGGTGCTCTTCTCTTTTGGAAGGTAAAAAAAAACTAGTAAATCTGTTGTAACGGATAATAACAAAGTGATACCAGGCAGCATTTTTAAAAGTAATCTTTAATTTTCTTTCACTTCAGTGCTCTGTTCTCCGGGTTGAGAGGAGGTGTGTTTATGAACACGTTGGCCAGACTGAACAAGAGGGTGAAACACCTGCTGTTTCACAGCCTCCTGCAGCAGGAGGTGCACTTCTTTGAGGAGAACAACCCAGGTGAGGAACACCTGAAGATATTTAAGATGTTTAAGAACTATAGTTAACATGATCATGAAATGACTTCTGCTCGGTATTTGAGGATTGTATGTTGATAGAAATATTCCCACATGAGGCTGATTATTTAAAAACTGTTTAACACACAAAAAAAGTTACAAATTGAAACTTAATTTTAATTTATTAAAATAAAAATATAAATTTAAATTTATTAAAATGAAATGTATTTTATTAAATAATAAAATAAGTGATACGTTTGAATTAGAATTTAATTAAACATTATTATTTATACTTTTATTTAAATTACGTTAAACATATTTTGATTAATTAAAAGTCTCAAAGTTAGACTTGATTTTAACCGAGATTAAAATTGGTTTATTTAAAATGAAATTTTATTACAATTTTTATTTATTGAAGTTAGATAAATTCTGTTTACATTTATTTATTTAAATGTATTTTTATTAAAGACACAGTTGTTATTTTTTTGTAATTCAATTTCATGTTAATTTTAGTCATTGAAATTAAATCTATTTATATATATATATTATATAATAAATTCAAACCAAGTTTAATTTTCTTATTAATTCTTTAATTTAATTTTGTTGTTAAATATTTAAAATGTGAATTTATTAGATTTGAATTGAATGTTTTAATAGAATTTTATTTTTTTAAATAAAAGAAACAAAAAAAGTTGTTTTTCACATTTTTAAATAATGATCAAGTCTCATTTGTAAAGCAAATTTAGAAGTAGTTTGTCACTTCAAAGTGAGACTTGAGGTGATGCGTTACTTTACAGTTTGTAAGAAATATTAAAAGTTTAAGTATCTTCGTCATCCTGCCTTTTATCTCTCCCACATCCAGGAAAACTCGCCTCCCGCCTGCACAGTGACGTCGACAGGATGGGTCGCACTGTAGCGCTGAACGCGAACGCTGTGGTTCGGAGCACAGTTAAAACCTGTCTGATGTTCAGAGTGATGTTTGGCCTGTCCTGGGAGCTCACCCTGCTCACCTGCATAGAGATGCCGCTCCTGGCCATAGTCCAAAACAAATACATCTCCATGACCAAGGTAGGTGTGAGGAAACAAAGCCCGAACTCCACTGCAGAGACGAGCTACGGAAGGTGGGTTACATGCTGCTGACACATCATTCCTTAATTTATAGTTATGGGAGTCTCTTCATTCAGCTGCTGAATGCATCATGCTTGGTTAACAATGGACTTAAATGAACATTTTTCAAACCATAAAAAGGGTTGTCAAATGTTCAGTATTTCTCGCATCATGTTTTGTATTCATGCTCTTGAACTTTATTTGGTTCATGGTAACATCAGCTCTACTGTCTGTAGAACATCCAGTTTTTCATGGTCAACCAGACGGCTGTTTGACTCATTTAAAAGAATTTGGACCTTTAAAAATAAACTACTCCCTTTAAAACAAGAGAGAACAGTTTAATTTAGTAATGTTTGTAATAAAAGTCCTTATAATCTAAACTTAGAAAGTTTATTTATATTTACATTGCAAATGATGGTAGAAGAATTAGCATGTGTCCATCACACCCTGCCTGCTTGCTGCCTCTTCCTCTTGACTTTATTTCTTTTCTTATAAATCTTGTGTTTCACTGTAGAACATAACAAATAAAATAAACAATGTAATGTGGTTTATGGAGAGAAGAGGAAGAAGAGAAGAAAAAAAAAACTTAAAATGATTAAAGTCTGGAAGATTGAAACTTTATGGGAGCAGAGGAACGTGTCTGCTGATGTTCTCGTTTCGTTATCAAACAGGATCTGAAGGATCAGACTCAGGAATGCCACGCTCAGAACAAAGATCTGGCTTCGCAGACGATCGGCGGTATTCAGACAGTCCGCAGCTTCAGTGCAGAGGAAGGCGAAATGAGGAGGTATCAACAATCTCTGGACCAGTTGGGCGCCATCAGGAGACGTTTAGGAATCTACAGCTCCATCTTCTGCCTCATACGGAGGGTAAGGATGTCATGGAGCAAGTGGACTCATCAGTGCAGGGTTATTGTTCAGTGATGACGTCAAGTTAACGCGAGGTTGTGTGTATGAAGGCCAGTTTTACTGTAGCTGACAGTGAATGTTAACTAATTCAGGCTAAATTGTAATATTAATACTAATTCTTCTCTTGACACTCATTTCTTTTAGGCGGTGAGTCTAGGGATAAAAGTAGTGATGCTGATTCTGGCCCGCAGACTCATCTCCTCTGGCCAGCTCACCATCGGTAGTCTGGTCTCCTTTTTACTTTACCAGAAGCCCATGTCAAACAATCTAAGGGTAAGCTGAGTCAAACTTATTCTGAATGTTAAAGATATAAATAACATCTAATGCCTGCCACTGAGGATTATTTTTTTTAATCACAGGAAATTATGTATTGCTATGGAGAGACGATGTCCACAGTTGGAGTCATTTCCAAAGTGCTGAGCTATCTGGACAGGACACCGAAGTGTCAGAAGGAGGGAGACTTGGCTCCTGAGCAGCTGGAGGGCAGAATCATTTTCCAAAATGTGACCTTCAGTTATCCCTCTGCTCCAGATAAACCGGCCCTGAGGGTAACAGCTTCATAGACTCTGTGTCTGACACATCTGAGTCTAATGTTCAATATTAATTTGGAGTTGGAAAAAGCAACAGATGGGTCTTTGTGTTCTGTTATGTCCTTTGCAGTCTATATCAATGGAGCTGCAGCCAAGGAAGATCACAGCCTTGGTCGGGCCCTCGGGCAGTGGAAAGACTTCATGCGTCAGCCTCCTGAAGAGGCTGTATGAACCTCAGCAGGGTCAGATCCTGCTGGATGGAGAGCCGCTCCACCATTACAAGCAGAAATACCTCCACCAGAAGGTACGATTGGCTCAGGAAAGCCAGGTTTAAGCAGCTGTATTTTATCAAATAACAGCAATACTAATTTTCCTTGTTGAGAAAGTTATGGGTTTTTTTTATGTAATGCACTTCTATATCGTTAGCCTCATAGCATAATTGCCTAAGTCATATTTCAATGTTTTTGGAAAACAAGAAAAAACACAATTTTTTGAAAACACATTGGTATTTTTTATTGAAATTATAATAGTACATTCAACCAGATGTGTGAACAAGTATGTGAAGAGGAAAAGACCCATCATCAATTGCCTAACAAATAAAAATGACTTGGGCAGAATATGCCATGACTTAGGCATTTTTTCTCTGAAATATAAATAAAAACATAACGTAAATAAAGTTGTTTTACTCTCCTAAATATAACAAAGATGTAACTCAACCTTAATCAGGTTGTTTCTTAATGTCTAACCTTAGACCTCTTAAACTTCTAACCACTGTTTTCCTTTCCCACCCTTAATCGAACTTAAACTCAGGTGGTGTGCAGACTCATTTTCACACTGTCTATTGATGAGGGAGGTTGTCATAGTACTGGTGGGCCACTTTTGGTAGCACTGCTTTCATTGCCTGCAAGTCATTGAATTTCCTGAGAGTAATTGGCAATTGGGCAGGAAAGAGTGGGACCCACTGGAATGGTTCTTCAGGGATGCTGATTCGCTGAGGCAGGTTCTCCCAGTCAGATTCAAAATCCAACTTGAACCGGATTTGACCATCAGCCAAGTACTGGAGAGCCCGGAGGTCATGGACTGTGGGGTCACCAACTTTTTTACCTGGTCGAATATTGGTGACATAGGCCCTAGATAACTTCATGAAGTCATTGTGGTATAGCTGAGTCACCTTGTATGGAGATGGATGCATTCGTGCGGTCTCAAAGATGACAATGTAGTCACGTGGAGTGTGAATATCTTTAATGATGCGGCGTTCAATGAGGCTATGCATGGAGTCACACTCCATTTGTGTGTGCCCTGCAACCAGAAACTTTTGCTCTATGGTGACACCATGCTTCATGGCTAGATGAAGGTAGGTGTTGCTGATGGTGCCACACCGATTTTGATATCCACAGCCATCACTCCAGACAATGACTTTCTCAATGTTTCTGTTGGCCTCTAGGATTGAATCAAAGTGTTTGGACTGCAGATGGGCAAAAACCTCACTGCTGAGGGAGCCTTCATGCTCCTCCCAAGCATAACAATACCCATCTTTGTTAGTCATGTTAAAGCAAGTAAAGTTGTGCATCTGTAATTTAGTTTTATAGTACATTGTACTTGCTTTTGTCTGGGGGCAGAGAAGAACGCATTGAAGGTCCATTGTCCACACTGAAAGTTTGTCACTGGATTCCTTTTTATCCTTGGCTTTTTCAGCTTGAGCCTGAGCCTTTAATTTCAAGTGAGTAGTAAGGGTATCCTGATCAGTATTTCCCACTTTGGCACTGACACATACATCACACTGGTCTTTTTTTGGTATGAACACAGAGTATTGCTGCTCACTGAACACTTTTCGAAAATATGTCTCACTCACAGCACGCGTTCCATTTTCACCAGCAGCTTTCTGATATTCCTTGTGAAGATCACTTAGAACTGTTCCTGGCTCCAGGAACTTCTTATCCTGATAGGAGGGAACCTGACGGCAATAATGGGATGGGACAGTAGGCAGTCCAGAGAGCCATTCTTTCAGGAAGGTCTGGTCAACATCTGATATGGGGACATGTGGACCAGTCTTGTTAGTCTTGGGTTTACATGGAACAGTTTTGTTTTTCATGTCCACAGTTAACCATGATCCGATGGTTCTGGGGGCGATGCCAAGTGTTGAACAGAAAAGATTCTTACACACAGGTAGTTTACATCTATCTGCCAGTTGGAGGTTGTATGATAGAGACGTTGTTCTCCTTGATGCAACACCACCTTTTTTCTGTTGTATAGGCAAATTCTCGACTAAAGTCTGGATATACAGCTTGCGTGTCTCCCAGGAGGGAATGGACCAGAAATTGTTGAAGATAATTGTTCTGTCCTCTTCAGTCAGTAGTTCACAACTTCGTTTCTTCGACCTTAAACAGTGCTGTGATGTGCAGGGTGGGCCCATGGTCTTTGGTGGTCTCTCCTGTCCCTTTGTATTCCTGTATCTCTCCCCCTTAAGACGCTTCTCTTTTATCACCTCTCGCTTCCACGTATGTGGTCTTGGGCGCCTATGACGTTGAACAGCTGAAGTTTCAAGTGCAGCTTCTGTTTCTCCATCACTTTGTTGAGCTATGTCTGTATCACTACCATTATCTGAGCAATCATCTTTCTCAGGTGTATAGTCCTTATCCCTGACACTGTCATCAGGTTCACTTTCTGATGATGAATCAGGATCTGATTCAGCTCTAGAGGCTTTACTGGCTGTTTCCTCTTCAATCTGTTGCCCCATGTCTACATCATTTCCTTCTTTCTCAGGACTACTCTCATCTAAATCCTCTGACTCCTCTATATCAACTTCATTCCCTGACAATAAAGCAGAAAATGAAGTGCTGTTGAGTATTTTAATACAGTAAACCACGTGTATTGTAGCTAGCTAGCTAGCTACAATACTTCATCATAACATAATTGTGATTTACATACACAGTTCATAATCCCTTTAATTGACTTTTTACATTTACTGTCTTGAAAATTTAAGAAATATGAACTTCTTACCAGATGAAAAGGAATCAAAGAGAAGAGCTAATGCTTCACTTGTGGACAACCGAGCCCTCTTTCTCATGCTTTCTGCCATTTTGTTTGTAGCATCAAAACTGCCTAAGTCAAAGAAATGACTAAGGCAGATAGTGTTTTTGGATTCTAAAAAGTGTTGTGATTGGCCAATGACATGGGCAGAAAGGCAGGGTGATGCAGCAGTGGTAGGAGAGTAAAGTTATGCAGGAATCACAATTTGGCCAAAAAAATGACTTAGGCAATTATGCTATGAGGCTAACGATATAAAACATCGAGGAGTGGACAACAAGCTGTTCTCGTCTGAATCAGTCATCAGGAGTTCTTAACGACTAAAATGTATTTTGCTCATCAAAATAACTGAAGTGTAGATAAAAGGGACTCCCTTTTTACTTTACTTCCTTTACTTTTGGAATAATATCAAATTAAAAGGGAGTTTTGGGCTGTTTGTAACTTCTGAACAGATGAACCACAAACATGAGTTAAATTAGAGTTTAGGTTTTGGACTCATCTGCTGTCATCTCTGCTTGTTTAACATGTTTGTGTTCATATCCAGTCAGAAAAACCTGCGTTGACTCATCGAGTCAATGACCAAAATTCTGCTGCCTCTTGGCAAGATCTCCATTTTTAGGGTCAGTTGACCGAGATTACTTCATGACGTGCAACATGCAGCAATCCAAACCCTCAACTAAAAGTCTACCAAGCATTGACATTTAAAAGAAACAAGCAATTATATGTGGATGTAACAAAACCACGAGAACAGCACTGTCCAGTAAAGTTGGATTATTACTCCTGCAGTGTCTGCGTATAGTAGGGCTGGTGAACTTAGAGAAAACGCTGGTAAAATCGTGGGCAGTGACATGCAAGCTACAGAGATGAAGTTACCTCAGTAAACAAAAAAAGCTGAAAAAAACAAAACATGAAGCTCTGCAAAAAGATTTGGTTCAACAAGTGTTGCATGACAGTAGTTAGACGTTCCTGGTCATCTTAGATTTCCTCCAGTTAGAATAATGAGGCTCTGCAGTCGTGCTGAAAACATCTTCCTGTGGCATTCCAGGGAAATGTAAAGGATTAAAGAATTTCCTTCTGAATAAACTCTTTATGTTGGTATTTAACAGCTTCTGTAAATCATCCCAGCAACAACAATTGGAGCGATAGTTAATCTGGTCTTTGATGGCATATTATCATTAATCAGTCACTTTTAACTAAAATTATGATCTGGTAATGGCTGCTAACAGAACAATAACATGATCGTCAGATTTGTTTGGTCTACTCTGATGGAGACTCATGACTGTCATGCTAGTATAGTCTAATTGAACAGCTTGTTCCACCCTGATGACAACAATTTTCTTGATGGGAAGGGCAGGACACAGGAAACACTGAGTTCAAAACATTGTATACAAAACCAGCACAGCCATTATAAACTCTTAGGTTCCAGTCCTGATAGTGATCGCTGCATGAATACTGATGTGTTTTCACTTCATTTGTTGGTATAGATAGCCCTGGTTTCCCAGAATCCTGTGCTGTTTTCGGGGTCTCTGAGGTACAATATTGAATATGGGCTGAAGGACTGCACTATTGAGAAGATAGAAGAAGTTGCAAACAGGATCAAAGCACACAACTTCTTATCTGAGATGGAGGATGGATATGACACAGGTACAGAGCCGTCACTTCACACATTCAGCACATTTAACAGATGGTCGTCTTAAAGAGTTTTCATGACATAAAGTATTAAAAATGATAAAAGCTGTTCAGATGGTCATATTGTAAGTGTATGCATTAGCTGATACCTGCCCAAAGAGACACCCCACAAAGGAAACTAACATAAGCTGCAGACACAAGACTGGAAAGGTTAAGTATTAAGTTTTCATAGTAGTAATGATGCTTATTTATAAGCTCTAATTATGTGTCAGGTGCCCAGTGATCAAAGGCCACCGAATAAGATATTTCTATAAAGACTCTGATGGAGATTTTGGGAATTTTCCACACAGATGTTGGAGAACGTGGAGGAAAACTTGCAGAGGGACATAAACAGAGCATCGCCATCATCAGAGCGCTGGTTCGAGATCCACAGGTCATCATACTGGATGAAGCTACCAGCAAACTGGATGTTAACACACAGCATGATGTAAGCACAAAACATGGTTTGAGTGTGTATCTGATCAATAACACCCCCGTTAACAGTAATACACACTGCAGGATTTAAACAGGTTTCTTCAGAAGGATAAAGAGCTCTGACATCCAAAATGTTTTTATCTCAATTAATTATTCTGGGCTCAGTAAGATCAAAGAGTGAGGAGACAAAAGCCAGATGTTGCTGTTCAGAAAACGTTTAAATATTGTGACATATTAAACTCACATCTCCACATATTTTAAATTTCCACTTTAAAGGAGTGGAAATAAATCCTGCGTCCTCACCTCTCAGTTCTCTCTCTCTTCCGGTTTGGGAGAAACCACGTTAAGAGGAAACATTTAATTATTATTTAACCAGGAAAATCCAACTGAGATTAAAAACCTCTTTTCCAAGGGAGTCCTGGCCAAGAGGCAGTAAAATTCAACGCACAGTTACAACATGCAAACAACATTAATATAACACAGGTAAAGAAAAACAAGTTATTGAGGCAGTCTCTGATACTTTCAGCTTGGTTTTGAAGGCATAGTTCAGTCAGTTCCCAGCCTTTCTGCAACATGTTCTAAGAAAAAAGAAGCTGCATGAACAAAGGCTTTCTTCCCGAGCTCTGTGTGGGCAAGAGGAACAGAGAGCAACAACTGATCATTTGATTGTAAGGAGTATGAATAAACACTTCTCTAAATGTAGAGAGTAGTCCAAGCGTAGCCTTGTAAATAAATGTGCACCAATGACCCTGCTTCCTAGTGGCCAGAGAGGGCCATCCCACTCATGAGTACAAGTCACAGTGATGCGTCGTGGCTTTTACAGTTGGTAATAAACCGCAGAGAAGCAGATAAACCGTGTCCACCCTTTGAAGACAAGAAAACGAAGCATTCATAAAAGGATTACCTTAATCTAGCACAGATAAAAAAAGTTCCAATGACAAGACACCTTTTTTACTTCAAAAGAAAAACACAACTTATTACAGAAAAAAAAACAAAAAACAACTTGAGTTTTAGTTTCTTCACAAGGGTGGGTGGTGGGTAAGGGAGTCATCAGTCAAGACTCCAAGGTACTTGTATTCAGAAACCACCTCTATGACATTCCCACTTTACGTTTGGACATTACTAGAATAGTTTCAGACACCTTCTTATTAGAAAGCATTAGCTTAGACTTGTCAGCATTGAGGACTAATTTTAACTGAAGAAGTGAATGCTGGACACAACAAAAGCTTTCTGCAGGGTTTTAATGGCCTCAGTGGGAGATGTTACACAACAGTTATGTTAATATTCAACTTAATGGCCCAGGGTGTCGTTTCCATGTCATTGTATTTAAACAGTGACCAGGGATTGAGTCACTCTTGGGAATTGTTTTTAAGTAAAAAGCAGAGATTCTCAGGAATTCTCAGGAATCTCTGCTTTTCTCGCAATATAATTTTAAATGCAAAAAAGATCCAATAATAATAGAAAACCCAAGCAGGACTGCAGATTACGGCCAGATTTAATACCTGAATGCTTGTGATGTAACCTGGTACCTGCTTCTTCAGGTGCTGCAGGATATTCTGGCTTGCGGACGGACCGTTCTGGTTGTGGCCCATCAGCTGAGCACCGTGGAAAAGGCAGACCACATCATCTTCATGGAGAAGGGCTCAGTGGTGGAGGAGGGGACGCACAATGAACTCATGGCCAAGGAAGGACGCTACCATCGTCTGAAGGAGGAGCTGTTCGATAGAAGCAGCTGAAGAAAGGCTCTTTGTTCCTGACATTTTTGTAATTTTTGTACAGATCATCCGCCTCTTCTCATCATGTTCATTACCCCCGCCAAGACGGAGGTCGTGTATTCAGCAGCGTTGGTCTGTCTGTTAGCAACATAACTCAAAAAGTTATGGATGGATTTTGATAAAATTTTCAGGAAACTTCAGAAATGGACTAAGAAACAACTGGTTAGATTTTGAAGGGTGATCCAGATCACCGCCCAGATCCAGGAATTTTTTTTAAAGGATTCTTTACTATGAGGAGATAAAGATAATTTTGCCATTGAAGCTTGTAACTCAAAAATAATGTCCACAATCATTGGCAAAAAAATTACTACTTGTGGAGGTCTGCGCTCTCTGAGTGCTTCTAGTTATGAATTTTTTTTACACAGCCTGTATTTTATAAGGGATGGAGGTGGTGAAACTACAGGAGTTTTACAGTAATAAATCTCAGTTATGTTTAACATCTTTTGTGTGTTAAAGTGCACTTATTAAAATAGTTTTTAATGTAAAAGAAAACACTGATGTACTTTACCACCACAAATGTATTAAAATTGAGTAATTTGTCATTAAATGAATATTAAAGGTCAAGTTTACAAGTCTTTAAACTAGATCATAACTCCTGGTCAGACAGAATATAAAGATTTATATATATACAGTACCGTTCGAAAGTTTGGGGTCACTTCCCTATTGAATCCCATGGCAAAGTGACCCCAAACTTTTGAACGGTAGTGTATATATACTTTATTTAACATTTATTTAACTAGGTAAGAACCCCTTGACATCATAATCTCTTTCACAAAGGTGACCTGACCAAGAGGCCCGCAGCACATCAGCATAAAAAAACAGGAATTAAAACTAACAAATTTTAAGGTGATAAACAGAGCACCTCCCAATTTAAGTCTAAAATAATTTTTCCAGCGTAAGATTATAGCAATATAAACAGATTTGACCAATTAGGTTTTAAAGCAACACCTCATAAGTTTCCAACTTAGAAGAAAAATGCTTCTGACTCATTTTAATTCCACACTAACTATATTATGGAAGTGACAGAGGAAGAGATGAGACGAGCCAATTGGCTGGCAAGTTCGGAGATGGATGCAAGGTGGATGCTGAAGTTAAATAGTGCTGCTTTAATACTGATGGAGACTAATGTTCAAGAGAGGGTACTGATCAGGGGCCCAGACTGGGAAAAAAAAGGGTGACAAATGTAATCTGAACTTAGAAGTAAATAAACAACCAAGAAAAGGTCTAGATTTTAGGATAAAATGCACTGGTTATTAAAACTAAAGGGGTGATCTCATGTAAAAAGTGAAGCAAAATTTAGTAAAACAGTGATATTTGTTTTTATCAGTCATATTACTTACTGATCCTGCATTTTATGGCTTTATATACTGTTGTACAGAAAGAATCAGAAATGCTTTGTCAGGGACAATAAAAGACATTTACGGTACGAAGCACAGAGGGAAGTAATGCGTTTTAGTTTCTAGTTGAGAAGTACTTAAATCCATGGACGAAAAAATTATCTGGATATCTCCAGTTTAGTTTCAGGTGATGACTGATTGCTGCTCCTTTGTTTACATGCTGCTCATAGCCCCCCCGTGCGGCCAGGGCAGCTTAATGAAAATAAAACGAGCCAACACAAGTACATCGGGATCAAGGTTCGAGCAAGAAGCATAAGTTAGCGGCACACTCACCAAAAAAACAGCGTTTTCCTGCCGATCATTCGCGCTGAGCGGTGCGTCCTGCGGTGCGCAGCGGTCAGCCTGAAGAGTCCCTGCAGCCTGAAGCTCACAGTTTGTCGGCTCCAGTTTTTAGTGTATTGGAGGCGCGGTGATCAGAAGCTGTACGAGATGATCCCCAGCTTTGTGTTTCGTTCTCAATCTCTTTGGGGCAACCGCGCTTTTTCCGCAGCTTTGAAGGGTTTGCGGACATCATGGACACGTCAGCCTGGATTACCAACAACCGCGCGGTGAGTGAAGTGTTCAAAAAGTTTAAAAGATTTGTAAACTTCAATTCAAAATCAGCGCACATGTGCAGAGGGACCATAACTGTGGAATAATACATCTACTTCTTGAAACATCCGACTTGTGATGCAACAATACACTCAGTTAATTGGTATATTTTTACATTATGTAAGTTTATGATGTGACAAGTCCGCGAAACTCATTTCCTTTGGCATTGCTCAACATCTGCAGAGATTTGGATTCAGTCTTTTCAGACAGCTTTGCATGAACTTTTTAAATAGCTATGTTAAAATATTATTATTGCAGTAACAATCGCCATAAACGTCAGTGGGAATGGGAGGGGACTAAACAAGAAAAATGTATATGGCGTTCACTGCAGAATACACCCAAATATCCTGTTACATGCAACATCGTGGTTTTCCAAGAATGCATTCTTGTACTGGCGAACTCTTTAGATAACTGAGCCCAGATTGCTTCGGTAGACGTGAGATCTGATCTAGGATCCGTTCTGCAGCTTGAGCTATTTGACCCTAAACAAACAACAAGAATTGTGTTTAGTGTTTTGGGAGGCAGCGGGAGGGGCTGAGCTACTACACTGGCTCGTAAAGTATACACACCCTATTTTAACAATTGTGTTATCTTACAGATTCAAATGGAATTATTATTGTGAAACAAAAACTAAATAAAACGAGGGTAAATGTCTTTAAGAGCTTGGCACATCTGGCCACTGGGAATTTTTTTTTCTTCTTCTTTCTTTCTTCAAAGCAGTCTCCTTTTAAGTTGGATGTGTACCTCTGATGAGATCAGATTTTCGGCTAAAACGAGGTCTAAGTTTTAACTTCGGCCCGTGTTTAATGGTTTAAAGGGAGTGTTGCTTTAGCAGTACACCATGGTTTATCGTCCTGTTGAACTTAAATCCCAGTCTTGAATTTCTGAATGACTAATAAGTATTCCTCAAGAATTTCGCTCCTCATGAAAAATATCCCCACAGCATGATGCTACCACCACCATGCTTCACTGTGGGGATGGTTTTCTCATACTGATGGTGATGAGTTATTGGGTTTGTGTCAGACATGGTGTTTTCCTTCCTGACCAAAACGCTTAATTTTAGTCTTATCCAACATGATCTTCCATATGTGGGAACATATCTGGCTGCCATCTTCTCATTTGGAGTCACAGAGAGGGAAAGAGCTTCTTAGGTTGGTTTATCTGCCTCACTTCCATAATTATGTAACTTGGTTAAAGAAAGAAATTTGAACATGCAACATTATTTGTTCTTGATGTAAAGCACTTTGTATTGCACTTTTTTTTTGTAAGAAAAGTGCTTTATATATAAAGTTGGGTTGATTGAAAGCAAAATGAGCAAAAAGGGAAAGAACTCAGCCCTGCTAGCCCCCTCAGGGTTACCTTTGGTCTGTTTGTTGCCTCTCTGATTAATTCCCTCCTTGCAGCATGCCTCAGTGGGTAGAGTGGTCGTAGGCCAAGGGTTACCGGTTCGATCCTGACCCATCGAGCTCATGTCGAGGTGTCCCTGAGCAAGACACCGAATCCCTAATTGCTCCTGATGGGACGTGCTTGAACACCTTGCATGGCAGCTTCCGCCATCACTGTGTGAATGTGTGTGTGAATGGGTGAATGTGACGTACATGCAAAGCGCTTTGGGTAAAAACACTATATAAGTACAGTCAGACATCTTCACTCTGGCCCAAGCTCTCCAGAATGTTTGCTTTCAGCAGCCAAAACTGGATTTGTGTGTGGGCGACAGGCATAAAACACATGGAAAAGTTAGTTTTTTATACCCGTAATAATGTACACAGAGCCTGAACATCTTGAGGTGAATTTCCTGTGAAATCCAGGAAACAAGACATCTAATTCAAACTGTATTTAATAAAGTAGCTCCACGTAGAGGAGCTGTAACAGAGCATAAACACTGATGTTGTGAGTTTACCATTTAGAAATTGGACACAGCTTTATTTTGATTGCAGGACTTGCTTGCATTATTTCACAGAAGTAAACATTCCGACTTTTGGGGGGGAGGAGAATGTTTTGCCTGCATTTCACATGTGAAGCTTGATAGCAGAGAAAGACAGGAAATGTGGGCAGAGGAAGGAAAGTTAGAGAAAACTACTAAAACTTGCAGAGCAAGACAGTTGGCTCGGGGCCCCAGTAAAAAAGGATATGACACACCATGGGCAGCCTGTGAAGCCTCATACTTAATGAATGTGAGAAATAGTAAAGGCCTTAGGATTGGGTCAAGCTCCTATGATAAAAAGTAGCTGTAATAGCTTTTATGCTTCAGTTGTTTGAGCTTGTTAGCAGATTTATTTTATCACAGCGTTTAACATGACACTACCACAGCACACGTACTTGCTCTTTGTTTGTGAACCACCACATTGCGGGCACAACCTTTTATTTAGTACACCTGCTAGCATGAAAGTCAAAATCTGATATGAGCAGCTTTATTCTGCAACACCCTCTTAGACAAGCTTTACAGTAATTTCTTTAAGTAGTCTTTATGAATAGTTCTCCAGATTTCTTGAAAGGCTTTCCAAAGCTCTTCTTTGGATGTTTCTGCCTTTCGTTCTGTTCTCTGTTATGATCCCACACTGTTTCAGTAAAGTTGAGGTCTGGGCTCTGGGGCGGATCCATCCTCCATCAAACCTGTTGCTGCTGATTTTCAGTCCAAATCTTGTGTCATTTAGGATACCTCAACCTTTTCTCCCTGTTTCCCTTCATTAAGAATGGCTCCTTGACAGTCATTCGTCCATGGAGACCATTTCTGATGCGCTTCAGCCAGCAGTAGATGGATCAACTGAAGGTCCAGATGCATCTCTCAGGTCCTGTTTTCATCTGCTGTAGCTAGTTTATAGTCCTGACACTTCTTCGTTTTATCCTCCACTTGTCAAGTTTCCTCATATGTTTTAAGGACACACTGCACACTGTACTCTGATATGCCAAGTTTTAAACTAAGAGCTGTTTGGGAATCATCTTGTTGGTATAAAATACTGTGTTATCTCTGACATTTTTCATAGATGCAAGCAAAGAAATGGGAAAATATTGTGTGTCTTTGTGACAGACTGCTGGTAACAAATAGCCCAAAGATCCTATTTAAAACTAAAAATAACACTGCTCTGAAAATGGTCTGGTACAAGGACTAGATCTCAAGTCTGGCAGAGTAAAATATAAAGAAATGAGAGGTGGATCAAAACTTCTGCACAGATCTGTTCATGCGCTTTGATCCAGTTTCAGTATGTACATTAATTCAGCTGTTTGCTGTTTTAACAGACATAGTTTGCCTTTTGTTTGTGCAGCTGTTTAAGTTGGCAAGAAGAAGCTGAGTTAGCTGCCCCATCAGAATGGAGTAGAGTGGAACATAATGTGTTAAAGTCACCTAGTTGTAATTACTGATAGTTGCATTATAAAGTTGTATTCCATGAGAATACCAGGAAATGACCTGTGGATGAAAAATACTGTATGCTTTAAGGGGACATAGGACTCAAGTTTATGTTGCTGCTTTCTAAATCAGAACTGTTTCATTTTTATTTTTTAAAGCATTCTCTAACTCATGTTTTCTCTTCAGTTTCATCCATGTGGAGTGTCCGCCCATCATCCCCACTCTCACCACCAGCTACGCCCATGGCACGTCTTCCATGTCACTGCTCCATGATACAGTAGCAGAGGCTCTGCTGAAGACTGTGGAGCGCTGGCCTGACAGAGAGGCCATGGTCTTTGTGGAGGACGGAGTCCGCAAGACCTTTGCACAGTTTCAACAAGATGTAATCTAATCATTCACCATTCTAGTTATTGGAATGTTTGTCATACGTTCCTTTCCATTCAAACATATTTGGTTGGTTATTACAGCTGTGCAGAAATGTCATGAATCTACAGTCAGAGAGTTACATTTTTACCATATGGAAAATAACATTTTTGTGTTTTTTATAATGAATGAGGCAGTAATTGAAATATTCAAACTGACATTTAAAGGGTTAAATCCTAAACATTATTGTATGTTTGATATTTTTGAGCAGGATGGAAGTTGTTTGTACTAATAAATGAAAAAAATGGAATACTGAAAACAATATTGATATATGATGATTTTATAGCAGTTTTCGTGCATGAACACTTTTGACTACAAAGGTCACCAGAGGGAACTAAATACTAAAAGTTATAATACAGAAAAGTTATTAAAAAAAAAGAAAAAGAAATGCAACCAGCTGCAACCCAGCCAGAATGATAATCACTTTTAAAAATAAAACGTTGAGAAAAATTGACAAAAATGTAAGGGTTAAGTTTATTTTTAGATTAAGCTTTAAGGTGTTTATGTAATCTTGCTGAGAGGCAGAACAATACAACCGCCTCTGCTTTAACATTTGCAGAGAAGCAACTAGAATGTTTTCCTTATCATCAGGCTTTGGGTTTCTGTTGAATCTCAGCATGTTTGATTATATTTCTCAGCTCTGGTAAATAAACACCTAACACCATTTGTGTCTCTGCAGGTGGACCAGGCTGCAGCCGGGCTACTGGCACTTGGACTGAAGAAAGGAGACCGACTCGGCATGTGGGGGCCAAACACTTATGAATGGGTCCTGTTCCAGTTTGCAACAGCCAAAGCTGGCATCATACTGGTGAGTCATCATTTGAGATGCCATTGAACTTGACATGCAATGCATAAACAATTAAAATGACATTATCATTTATGTCAATTGTTAAGTTAGATCTATTTCTTCAGTTTGTTCTAGTGGTGGGAAACCTTGGCCCCCATCCTGCAAGTTTTCCATGTGTCCCTCATCTAATACATAATCAAATATTTTATGCATTTTTGTTCATATTTTGTCCATTATTTTTTGTTTTAATTTAACCAAAACTTTAAAAAAAAAGTATCAGAGAAAGTATTTTCTTAATTAACGTTTATAAAAGAGTGTCCCAAAACCATGAAGGATAACAGTGAGGGGGGAAACCTAAAGAACTTATAGAAACACAATTCATTAGGCCATGAAATGCAGCTCCATGTCATGCCAAGGCTACTGTGGTGTGAAACCTAGAAAAACAAAGCACACCAGCTGGATCCAGAGGGAGATCCAGAGCAGCTTCGAGAGGAGAGTAAATGATCAGTCATCCTGCCCTCACAGCTTCACGGAACATGACACATAAATTCAGGGAATGAAGATTTTCAATGCTGGAATAACATATTGGTTTGGGTGCATACGTGAGACGTGTTCAAAGGAAAAATGACAGAATATCTTCAACCTCATTCTTAAACCTGTACAACAAGAAAACCTAATAAAGTTTAAAACAAAGTTAGACATTTTAATCTCTTCTTTTAATGACCTATATTGCTTTACCTCCCACCAGGTGTCTGTGAACCCAGCATACCAACTGCAGGAAGTTGAGTTTGCACTGCGCAAAGTGAGTGACTCTTAAAAAGATTTTAACGCTGTGATCAACAGATTCTGTATTATGTTAAGTTGAACCCGCTGCTCATCTCCTCACAGGTCGGCTGTAAAGCTATTGTATGCCCTGCACAGTTTAAGACTCAGAAGTACTGTGACATGTTGAGGAAGATCTGTCCAGAAATTGAGTCATCAACCCCAGGAGACATCAAGAGCGCCAGGTACAGCAAAAGGCTCTAGTTTTAATTTTTCTTTTCAGAAAAAAACACAGCTCCAAAGTCCATCCCTGCCCCACCCAAGTGAGAAAGAGTACAACGAAACAGAGACTAAACAGATAATTTAGTTATTTATTGGTGAAGAATTGCTGATATTTTGACAGTACTTTCAAATGTGGGCAAATATGGCTATTATCCCTCTATCAGCTGATGATAAGATTATCTATGTGGTAGCAGTGGAAGTTATGCTGCAAATAGTTCAAAGGTTAGACAAGAAACAACATTTCTTTTACAAGAAACTGAGATTATCAAAGGCGTGGAGAGCAACATGTCTCGAGTTTTCTAAGTTTTACCTGATTTTCCCCCAGTATTTAGACAATGTTCTGTGGACAGGGAAAAATGTTTGTTGGAGAGAGTTTCTAAAGCCCCACTGTGAAGCACAGTGGAGGGAGTATCATGGTTTGAGGTTCCACTGGGCCTGGATGCGTTTCTCTGTTTAAAGTCTCAGAAGCTTCAGTTCATGGCCTGAAGCTTTTGACATTTCAAGTTCTTAAAAAGTAAAGTCAGCCATATAAGGGTTAAAAACGAAGAAAATGTGTTTTCTGAAAAGTCAGTCTAGACATGTAAGATGTGTGGCAAGACCTGACAAGCCATTCAGGCATTTACAGTAAACTTAAATTCAACAATCTTCCAGCTTTATTTAAAGAAAAGCTAAAATACACAGCTCTCATGTTATACAGATAATTGCAACTTCCTTGTATTTCTCAGAGTTTCATAGTTTGATCATTTAAAAAACATGTGAAAAGACAGTTAACATAGAATGTACAGAAAACACCTGGAAATCCTGAGAAGCATCTCCTTATAGGTTCTGGAGACATGCTGTATGGCTGACCTTTAACCATTGACCTCTTACATAAGGCTTCGATTTGTTCAGCATATACACACTTCACAGACACATGCTTGTTAAACTTGGGTGAGAGGTTGTGGTTAAACTATGGTTGAACCTTTAGCCTGCTTGGAACAGCATAGTAATGAATATAAAGACCAAAGATGCTGAATGGGTGATAAACATATGAATAGGTGGTTAATTATCAGTTTCTAGACACTGTTTCATTAAAGCAAAGAAAGTGGTGCTGAAAGCTCGTAGGAGTCAGACAAGGGGCTTAATTTTAGCTAATGGGTAACAAGTTAGCAAGGTGGGATATATATAGGTGCAGGGTATCTTGTTTCTGCAGACTGTTTACATATTACACCATGAGGGGCATAGTTCCACTGACAGAGAGAAGCATGTTCTTATCTTGGTCGTTATTTTAGCTTTCTGTTTTGAAGCTTCTGATCCTGTTTAAAAAACCTCTGCAGCATTTGATCTAATCTGATGAAGGAGCTACTCTCTGTGGTTTATGAAAAGAAAGAAAACAATGGTGTCCCGCAGTTCCTAACAGCCCAACGTTTGATTGAACACCACTTGCAGTATGTGTTTCTGACTCGTTTTGATGGTATAGTGGCATTAATGATGTACATACCTGGAGCCGTTGTTGCCCTGTAGCATACCAAGGCTGAGAGACCACAATTTACAGCTTTGGTTCCACTTCACAGCTAAGCTTTGCTTTACCCACAATATCACACGACAGCAACTGGATATCAACACACTGCAACTCTGAATGCACACCATGGCTCTTCATCAAAGAGGACATTATCAGAAGAAGAGAGGATAAGAAAGAGAACGGGACAGAGGAAGAAATAAGACAGTAGTTAACACTGGACTGACTTATACTGGCTGGATACTGAATTAGCTATTTTGTCATTAGGATGCGCCTCATATAGAAAATCTGCCAAAGTTCCGTAATGCTTCTTTAAACTGCTTTGTTGTCGATCACCTGATCAGTCGACTAAATCAACTGATTCCTCCAAGAAGAGCCTGTCTTTAAAACTTTGATGCACCTCAAATAATCCTTATATACTTTGAAGGGGTTCTTTATATAGACAGATATATATAGATATATTTATTAATAGACAGTGGGTTGGTGCCAGATTGGAGAGGATTTGAATTCCTTACAATCATCCAGTTACTCGGTGTACATGAACTTAACGGGCACGGAGTGTTCTGGCTGCAAATGCCAGACATCTCAAACATACATGTTGATGTTTACCCTCAGGAATCAGGGAGTTGTAGCACAAACATCTCTGTCAGAGCGGTTTCATACATGTTTAATTCTGTAGACTTGGATTTATAATCCAAGAATGATGGTAGTAAGCAAATTAGGTCTAAATAAAATACTGTCAAGCAGGATAGTTTTACTTTATCACATATATATTCCCTCACCTTACCTCTTGAATCTTTTCAGAAAACCTTTGACCCACGTTTAAATAATTGTTCGGTTCCCCTCTCAGACTCCCAGAACTCCGCTCTGTGATTGTGCTGGACAGTCGACAGCCGGGAATGTTTCACTTTGATGATGTAATGCAGGCCGGCGGCAGCCAGCACATGCAGCAGCTGCAGGATCTGCAGAGGAAGATCTGCTTTGACGACCCCATAAACATCCAGTTCACCTCGGTAACTGAGCGGGATTCTTCCTGATGTGGGATTAGCAGGTTTATTCCCCTGTGTTCAAGAAAACCTCTTAAATTGACAACTTTTTATTCTTTAACATGAGAGAAAATACCTGTTCACTGTGGGTGTGTTACACCAACTTATATTATGAAACTATACTATGGTCTTATAAACTCGGTAATCTGTTATCAGGGGACTACAGGAACTCCAAAAGGCGCCACCCTGTCACATCACAACATCATCAACAATGCCTACTTTGTTGGAAACAGAGTGGGATACAACTGGAGGGTGAGTTTGAACCATTACAGAACTTTACCATCACAATGTTTCATGAAGCTTTTCTCATTAATGAGGCAGCTTTTAACCCTAAAAATACTTTAATAGTTTAATAGTTTTTTCCACATAAACTGGAAAAACAACCAAATACAAAACGAGCGATACCACTTCCTGTACTCCTGCCTCCTGCTCTCCTGCCTCCTGCGCTACCTCCTCCTGCTCTCCTCCTGCTCTACCGCAGCCATTTTGGCTGCCATGGAACGGGAGGTGTACAAGATGAATGTGCAGCTGGGAAATTTGCAGATACCATGATTAAAGCAATGATTCAACCATTTTTTTGGAATAAGTTAGAGTGAAAACTGAGAGTAAAACTAGGCCCCATTTGATTAAGTTTGAAAGTCAATATTTGGTCTGGGTAATTTTATTCTTCATCAGACATCAGACAAACTTTCTCGTAATTTCTTAAAGTTTTCAGGAATAGTTCTGTTGCCTTCTTAAAGGACTTTCCAAAACTTTTCTTTTGATGTTAGTTGCCTTTGATTTAGTTCTCTGTCCAGATGATCCCCCACTGGTCAGGATCACCTGTTGCTACTGATTTTCAGTCCAGTTCTCATCATTTGACATACCTCAGCTTATTATCCCTGTTTCCCTTCCTTAATAATGACTTCCTGACAGCCGTGTATCCATGGAAACCATTTCTGATGAAGTTTCAGCGAACAGGAGGTGGATCAACTCAAGGTTCAGATGCATCTCTCAAGACCTGTGTCATGTCCTTGCTTGAATTTGTTCCTATTTCTTTAGGACATCGCTTTCAGATCTTGTTC
Organism: Melanotaenia boesemani; assembly: GCF_017639745.1. Classification (NCBI taxonomy): domain Eukaryota; kingdom Metazoa; phylum Chordata; class Actinopteri; order Atheriniformes; family Melanotaeniidae; genus Melanotaenia; species Melanotaenia boesemani. Next base: position 5,052,193 of record NC_055702.1, read on the forward strand.
ATTTGCTGAAGACACTTTTTAGGGCTAACACTTCTTCTTTTGTCCTCCACTTGTCCAGTTTCCTCCAATGTTTTTAGGACGGTCCGCACACTGATATATGGTATAATGATATATGACAAATGCAGACTTTTCAGCTAATTACTCTGGGAATCACCTTGTTTGTCAGAAAACAATATTTCCTGTTAAACTGTGTTATGTTTTGCATTTTTCATAGATGCAACTAAAAAAATGGGAACTAATTTTGTGGATTTTAGACACACTGACAGTAGCACAGCTCTTTTTATGCTTGAATAACTCATCTGTCAGAGTTAAGTGGCTTTACAAACAAAACAAAATTACTTTTCTCTGAAATTAAAGTACTTTAGTAGAAGCACTGGACTGAAAATGAGTGACATACAAGCAAAGAAAATATTCAGTAAAGTTCCTCCACATGAAACTAGCAATGCAGGTTTCATAGCTGATTACCCATTTTTTAAATCATTTGCACATTTTTCATTAGCCAAGGCAAGTTTGTTTGTGTAGCACATTTCATGTGCAAGACAGTTCAAAGTGCTTTACATAAAACATTACAGCATTAAAACATTATCTGGACGTTGAGGTTGACAGAACTCCGTCCTTTTCTGACCACAACAGCAGCATCTTCAAAAAGGCTTGACAGCCTCTTCCTGCTGAGAAAGCTGAGGACTTTTACTGTAAGCCGGGAGGTTTTAACAGTTGTTTACATTCAGTCAGTCTTGACCTCATTGACAGATCTCTACACACAGGCAGTCAACGTAACGCCAACACCATCATAAAAGACTCTTCACACTCACTCCAGTTCGTTTCAGCTTCTTCCATCTGGATGGCGTTACAAGGCACAACTTACAAGAACAAACAGTACAAAAATCATTCATTCCAGTTGCAATCAACATTTATAATGAGTCTTAAATTGTTTTCTTAGCTTGTTGGTATGTCTTTTATGTTTTTTATGGCTCTTTTAACTTGTCTTTTTATCCTGTGAGCCGTTCTGTTGTAAACATATTTCTGCTCTGACACTCCTCTGCAATGGACAATAAAGTTTTTCAAAGTCTCTAAAAAGAAATAAAATTAATTAAATAAATAATAAAATAGAATGCAAGAAATAAAAATGATTGTGAGTGATTAACAGTTGTTTTGATAACAGGCAGAAAATAACCTGACCCTGATAACCTGAGGGATCTGGTTGGTTCGTAACAAACCAGAAGATTCTGGAAGTATTTTGGACCCAAATAGGAATGTCATGATTACTTAATTTCACAATTAATTGTAGCATTAAACAGCACGATTAAATAGTAATAAAGATTCCCCACTTTCCATAAAAGATTGTGTCAGAACCTTAACAGCAGATCAGCTCAACTTGGGCACAGACGAAGTACAAAGTTATTTGATATATCCATCCTCCAAATGTAAGGCTGGAAAATGGTCAGAATCTTCATAAATAAGGAGGATAAAGTGTTTTTTAGTGGATTCGATTCACCGCAGTGTCAAATCTCCTACAATCCCAAATTAAACTGCTCACCCTGAGATAACGCCAAGTTCTGATTGTTTTTATATGGCATGGTGTAATAACTTTGTAGTTTATGTATTAATTTGTAAAAACCAAAAATGAATTCCACAGATTAATTTTTTAGTATTAACATGTTGATTTTGACAGCCCTAATAAAAACTAAAAGACCTGTAAGAATAAAATTAAAATATGAAATGAAAAATACTTTATCAATCCCAGAGAATTAACTGATAATAATCATAAAATCGTGATTGTTTCTTTGATAATAGTCGTACCAAGAAAACCGTAGCCCCAAACCAGCCAGCACTTTGTAAGCTAACAGCAGGATTTTGAAGTCAGTCCTTTGACAGACAGGAAGCCAGTGTAAAGATCTGAGGACTGGAGTTATACCATCTACTTTCTTGATCTTTTTTCCTGATTTTGTCCTCCAGCCTCACACTCGTGTCTGCGTGCCCGTTCCTCTGTACCACTGCTTCGGCTCTGTCGGGGGTGGAATTGTTATGGCAGTGCATGGCGTCACGCTGGTCTTTCCCTCTGCTGGCTACAGCGGGAAGGCCAACCTCGCAGCTATGGAGAGTGAGAGGTAACATCAGAAACCATTTCTTTATCTGAAAAAAATCTGTCTAAAAACCAGTAGATCCAAATAGTTGAGCTTTAATACCCTAACAAAGGATGTAAATAGTACCAGCTGTAATTACCTCTAATCTTAGAGCCGTGTTGTACCTTTGGGCACCAGATTATAATGTGCTTGATTTGAGCAGATTAAGATCATTTGATCTGAAGAAGTTCAGTGTTCAGCTGTCGTTTTCTGGGAATTTGAAGCTGTGGATACCACACATCTCATATTTCCTCTGCTCAAAGGGTAGAATGACTGGATGGCTAAATATAAAGAGTTGTGAACAGAAAATATTGGGTTAGTATATTCCTTTAAAATGAGTTAAATTCACATCAGTAACACAAGTTCCTGAAAAACTCGCACCCAACACTGATTAAGATCTTTAGTTTCAGACACATTTCTGTTGTATTTTTAAAGTCCTTTTGATCAGAAAAGTGAGTGATGTAGATTTATGACTCTCATTCAAATCACTGAGTTATTACAGGGGTAAAAATTACTTATACATCTGCTGATTCCAGTCAACATGGATTAGGTCAGTGTGTATTTCATCAGAACCCAAAAGTCAGTTTAAAGCACTGATTTTAATAGTTTAAAACTATTTAAAATATATGCTGTTCTAAAAAGAATGAAGTACTTTTGGAACAGTAGTTTGTAGCTTGGCCAGGAAACAGAAAAAACAGGTTCTTAATCTCAATGGGGGTTTAATCTCTTTAAATAAAGACTAAAAAAACAAGTAAAAAATGTCTGGAATTTAATAAATAGATTAAGGAAAATTTTGTTTTTTAAAGTATTGTTTTCATGACTACAATAATGTAGAATAAGATTGAAAACATTTCTCAGTGAAAACAAAAAATCATAGATTAATATTTTGTCGAATCACCTTTAATTGGAATAATTTAGATTGGTTAATGCATGTCCTGAGTTCAATGAACTTTTCACAAAGATTTTGTTCTGATGATGAAGGAGTTGGCCTGCTGTGTAAAATCCCTGCATATTCATGACAGGAGCAGCATTTCATCCAATGCTCTTGTTACCTTGATGCACCTATCATTCTTTAACAGGGAACGCCTGAACTCATCACGTGACCTTTTCCAGTATTTATGCTTCCATGCAAATTGAAGCCTTTTTGTCTTTTTGATTAGCCTCACTAATAAGTGTTTTTCTTAGGTCCACACAGCAGATTGGTCCCAATACTTAATGTTTTCTTTGAAACATACAAGTGGAAATGCTCTTTGACTTTCAAACGTTGTGAATCCTGCAATTAATTTACTTCCTGATGTTACAGTTGTCAAAGATTTTTCTTTTGACCATATTTTCTAATGATTTAGGAGTTCTTCTTGCTTGATTTGACCAAAAAAATTGACACTCTGAAATACATTGCACAGGAGTGACTTCCACCACAGTTGTTTCAGGAACAAGAAGCTGCTGCCTGCATCAGTTAGTTAGATCACTTGTTAACCGTTGATACAGAAGATTCACTGCAGTACTTTTCCCAGGAGGTTTTTATATGTTTATAAAGTGATAACTGGGGAGATGCTATATGAAGGGAGTTTAAATTATAACCTACAGATATCACTACAGATATCACTGTAAAATGTTTGCAGTTGGTTACTTGGATTAACAAAATTATTTAATACATTTGAAGTGCTGTTATGGATGATCTAATTATATATGTGTCAATGCATAACAGGACAAAGTTAAGTAAATTAACAACTCTAATTTTTACATGTTCTTTTTATGCATTTTTTCACTTGTTTGTGTAAAGGTGATTTTTTTTTTTTCATCATTTATTTATTTATTTTTTGTCTATTTTTCCTCCAGGTGCACCTTCATTTATGGTACTCCCACCATGTACGTTGACATGGCCAGCCAGCTGGATTTGTCTAAATATGACTTGTCATCAGTGGTGGCAGGTAATATAAAGAAGAAGGCTTTATTAGAAATTTTTATCTCAATGTAGAAAAGCTTTCTTTCTTTCTTTCTTTCTTTCTTTCTTTCTTTCTTTCTTTCTTTCTTTCTTTCTTTCTTTCTTTGAAAGACAGGAACTACTGTTCTTTGTACTTTGAAGATGACATGTAGAGTTCCCCAAGGCTCCATTTTGGGCCCATTATCGTTCTATATGCTCCCATGTACTTGGATTATGGACATAAACAAAATATTTTCTAAATATGCTGATGACACTCAGCTCTAAATAATACCGTTTCTTCTTTCTTTTTATTTAGTTTAGGTTTAGTTAAGAAGTTTTCTTTTTAATCTCTTGTGGTAATTCAGAATACAATTGAAGATGACACCAGTGCTGATAACTATGTTGATGTATTTACTGTTTATGTTTGTTTGCATAACATGTAACTCACTTCATGCATTCTCCATTAGTAAATTGCATCTTATGTATGACATGTGCTACATAAATAAACTTGTCTTGCTTTTTATTTCTTGTCTTTATGTTGGACCTGAAGGCATCATGGCTGGTTCCCCGTGTCCCCCTGAACTTGTGAGGAAGGTTGTGTCTTTAATGGGCATCAAAGGAATAACTGTGAGTCAATCTTTTGGATGTAATCATATTCATAAATACTTGAAATTCTGAGATTACAGAACAGCTGAAAAAACCCTTAAACTCAGTGCAGTTTATCTCTCTCACACAAGAGGGAGACAAATTATTGAAAAAAAAACATCCATTAGATCCATACAGTGAGACCTCTGGAGACATTTTTATGCAAAAACAGTCTATATCTTATAAAGAAGAAGACAAAAATTAGGCTTATTTTTGTGAAAGGTTTATTGGATGTGAGCACTTGTTTTCACTTCCAAAAGTCTAGGAAATGTAAAGATGCTGAATATATGTTGATGTGAATGAGGTCTCCTGAAACTCTCCCAGTTATTGTAATTTTTAAAATAACATAATAACAAAAACAAATAGCATTAATGATCCTGCATTCATCCTATTCCTGCACATTAAGTAAAAATAATGATGGTACTGAAAGAAAGACAAAAAAAATTGAAGCAGCTGTTTTCTGTCTTTCTGGTCATCTAAAAACGTCTCACGTTTTCTGTGTTGGTGTGACAGAAAATACTGGAATACATTCTGTATATCGATGGTCTCATCTTACTGCTTTCACTCCATATTTCAGTCTTTGTCTTAAATTTGACTTAAATGAGGGACATTAAAACTGGTCCATGCATGTTTGTGAGTAACATTAATGACTGTGTTTGTGTTTACACTGCTGACAGCATGTTGGCATATGAAAAGATGGAAGTCTTAAAGTAGAGCTGATAAGCGTTGCCTTCCACGTAGCCGGTCACCTGGACTAGCTCCTCCACTGTGTCCCCTGGAGAGGAGAAGAAAAGACAATTTTAATCAGCCAAATCAAACAGCATAACCTCCAACAAGAGACCCCATGATCTGCACACACTGGACCCCAGGGCCAAAATGGAAAAGTTCAGACAGGGACAGACGGGAGAACATGGAGTTCTGTGGTCAGAAAAAAAGAAGTGGAAAACAGAATAGTGCAAAGCCAATTCTGAGCCAGTCCAAAACCACCTTAAACCTAATTCTCCTCATCCAGCATCCAGTCATATAGCCTGAAACCCCTGATCACTCTGCAGCGAGGTGACTTTGGACTGTTGACTGCACAAAACTGCACCTCAGGTATTTACAGAGGTAGTGGTTAGAGAGGGAGGGAGTCATTACAACTACCATTTATCTTTGTGTAGTGGTCTAGTGTCTCCACAATGACCATCAGTAGTTAAACTTTATAAGCTTTGTGTTTAGAAGAGATTTAGATTTTCATGACTCAGAACTGACTGAATCATTTCCTTTTAGGGGCATCAAGGAGGGATTAAAGATTAACAAAAAGCAGATTTTTGGCTTGGCATAACAAGGGCAAGACTTGACCTCCACAAAGCAAAGGTCTGAGTTTCATGTATACATTTTAATCAGTTATTGTTAATGATTTTTGGATAAATAATGAAGATATATCAGCAGTCAAGTCAAGTCAACTTTAATTATAAGCATATTTAAAAACATTTTGGGGGCTCAGGAGGTGTCCCACAGTGTCTGTAATTGGTCCTAACAATGTTTGATCAGACTGGGATATTTTTAAAGGTTTTCTGCTCAATATTAAGTTCCTCAAGTTGTTCATTAATAGTTTTTCTTTAAATGTGGGAGACATTGCCTGGTGTTGTGAGCCTTTTGTGGGGTTGGGTGGGTTTAGGTTTTAGGCAGTTTTAGGTGAATTATTAATTATTTACTGCATGTTATAACCCTAATTATATTTTAATAATGAACCCATGTTTTATGAAAAAACCTTAGCATCAAACTGTGGACCATACTAATATAATTTATGCGTTTGGTCACAAGATTATTCAGGGCAGCTGTTTTATATATAATAATTATTACCTCCGCCCAAGGCGGAGGTCCTGTATTCAGTGGCGTTGGTTTTTCTGTCTGTCTGTCTGTCTGCCAGCATAGCTCAAAAAGTTATGGACAGATTTTGATTAAATTTTCAGGAAATCTTAGAAATGGAATAAGGAACAAGTGATTTAGATTTTGGTGTTGATCCACATTACCACCTGGATCCAGTAATTCTTTTAAAGGAATAATGCCTACAATCATTGGCAGAAAAATATTATAATGGCTTGGCAGAGGTCAGCACTCTCTGAGTGCTTCTAGTTAATAATTGTCCCTCCCTCTATAATAGCTTAGCATTTAAGTCCGTTAAAATCCTGTGTAGTTGTGTCTTTATGATCATCTAATCATATCATGGCCATAGTTTTATATTTACTGTAAACACGTTTTTTTTAAACACCCATGGTTATATTATTATTTATACCCCGTCTTGCGCGAGATACCTGTACAGCTGCGAGTTCATTGGCGCGTGCCCTTCTTGGCTCTCTTTGGCTTGACCTTGCAGGTACCGAAGGCGGTGCTGTCTCTGACTTGCTTTCCTTTCTGCAAAGGTGGAGATGCACACACTGCATCTGGACGGTTTCGGGTGGAGTCCATCCACCTGTGAGCAGAGACAACAAGAAAAAGCAATGCTTATTTAATGAGGAGAACAAGATTAAGTTACTAATTAAAAACATGATATTTTAAAGTATTAAATTGTTTGTTTTAGACAGCTTTTTTTGTACAGGGTGTCTCTGTTTGATCTGCAGGGTATTTCCTCACTCAGTGGTCTTCACTATTTTTTTGCACGAGAGCGAGAGAGAGTTGTGAGATCTGTACCTGTCCTGGCTGATTACTAAATTGTTGCAGGATGCATCACTGTGCAAACATCAAAATTAGTTTTTCCAATCAAGTGATATCCTTTAATGCTCAGCCATTTTCTTACCAAAGACCGAACCTCAAATCCTAAACCTCACCAAGTGTATCAGACAAGAAAACCTAAACAGATACTTTAGGTGGATGAACCTAATGAACTACTAAATAAATTAAACTAAACTAGTTCATTTAAGTTTTTTAAATGTCAAAACCTTTAATCAAGTAGTAAAAAATCTATTAATCTAAATAAGAATATTAAAGTGCTGACCCAATCAAGTACTTAAAACGGTACTTCATATCTTAAATCTTATTTGATTTGACAAGTTCTATGTCTACTTGTTTTGTATTTGTGCAGCCAGTAAGATTTTTTTTAAAGTTTTGTCAACTGCAAAAAATGTGAAATGTAAACATTGTAATTTTTTAATTTATTGTTCAAGTATTTATCACTAATACAGTAAAAACGAGAGGAAATGTGAATATTTGCTATGCAAGGTGATTTTAGTGTGTGCCCCTAAATTTTCTGCTTTCAGTCCTAAAAATTTAAGTTAGGGGCCACTGGCTCCTGGCGTTAAAAAAAAAAAAAAAAAAGTTAGTCTGGAGCCCTGCACTGTCATATCCCACACTATTGTACACCAGCATCAACATGTTTGCATGACTCTGCTGACATTTTTGTTTTGAGGACCTGACCTTGCAAAATGAAGCAATGGACTTCCTTTAAAGATTTTTTTCCTTCAAAAAAGTGAGGTTTGACTTTAACTTTGCAGAAAGTCCCTACATATTCATGAGTTTAATCTAGCCTATATCTTATATATTTCTACTGATGAATGAGTTATCAGATCATTATTTTTTGGTGCATTTAAGTTAAATCATTAAATCTCTGAGTTAGTTTTGTCTGCACCTTAAATGCCCCGTTAAGAGAAAGAGTTATAGCTGAAAGCTTCTTGTTTCTGGCAAAAAACTAAATTAAAAACTAAAATGTCTCTCTCTGTCAGAATAGTTTTTTTTTTATACAATAGAAATAAAAGTTAATGTTATTATTGTTGTTATCACAACTGATAATGGGCCTCTGAGTCAACAAGAAGCTTCACTGCTGACATCTGGTGATTCATTCAGCTCACTTTTAAAATCCACTGAGAAATTTTTCAGTTTTTTAGGGCTCATGAAAACTCAGGTGAGTCTTACCTGCGTAGTGGAGCAAGCTGGCATGAGCAGTTCCAGGGATTGTTGGAGAGGGTCAGGTTGGTGATGGTGGTGCCAAATATGAAACCTTTGGGAAGGGACTTTAGCTTGTTGTTGTCCAGGTGAAGCCACTTGATTGCTGTCACACCATTAAATGCCCCATCTGAGAACTAGAAAAAGGCAGAACCATAACTGCTTGTTTTTTCACAGAATCGGTTCACAGATTTTTGTAGAAACTTCTTAATGTTATTCAGTGCATTGTTTTAAAGAAAAAGAGGAAAAAAATTGATAGGAGGCAGACAGATCTGGAGTAAGGGAATCTTTTAGGCATGAAAGCCTTCTCTCATCCTTCCCTCTGAACCTATGCTTATGTAAACACTCATATTTACTGGCCCCCTTCTTTCCATTCGGGTTCATATAGATCTGTGAGGGTGCTAAAAGCTTCAGAGAGGTGCTAGATGAACTGACCTAAGTCAAGTTTGTCTCTTCTAGAAGGCAGATGAGGGTGACTGAGAAAGGAGTTCAGAGAGGGTTGTTTTATGTTAGACTTGAGGAGATGAAGCTGTTTGGAAATTTCCACTCTAGAGCAAGAAGTAGCTGGAGTTTTGAAGCAATGGAAGATGGATGACTTCCAGCATGGTCGTCGTCTCCCTCTTCAGGTTGCTCCTCTGCCAGAAAGACTTGCAAAGGGCCTGATTGTCCATTCAACTAGGGCAATAGCAAGCTAAAAATACTCCTGTTCATGCAGCGTGGAACACCCTGCCTCTATTTACCTGTCTCCTAACCCCTCCTGACCTGTTTACAAGACTCTTGCAGCCAAGGTAGAAAGCACACCTCGCTGAAAATAACGCTTGTGTAATAATTAGACGCAGACATGCTTGGCCAAGGTCCAGCAAACAAAAACAACCTAAAAATACCTGCATTCGGCTGGAAAGGGACTTAATCTGTATGCACCGTGTACTATACTCGCCAGCTCCTGCTGCTTCCACCTGGCTCTGAAACAGTCCCAGCGTGAGAAGCTTGTTGTTTTTCAGTCCCCCCCACCCTTGAAATGCCTCAATACACTGGCACAGGTACACTCAAATATTGGATTACCCTCAAGTATGAGGCAAATGTACACTCAGGAATGTCTGAAAAAGAGCTTTTACTGTATACAGTTGGAGCTGATGTGGATGAGCATATGGATGTTCACAGACTGCTGAGAAAACATCTTTCTCATGTCCTCAGCTTCCACTGAGGAAAACTGAAGGATTCAACCATTGCTCTACCCAGTCTGCAAAAATATACTCCATGCCAATTAATTTTATTTTCACTTTAAGCTCCTAAAATGATCCTATTCCTCACAGAGTAGTTTTAGCTTGTTCCAGCTCCCACACTTCTGCTCATTAGTTCATATATATTTACACTGCATATGAACGCCATGCTAAGACTGAGCTTTCACTGATTCATTTTTTTTTCTTTTTCAAGGCAAATGCTAATTTGATCAGTACTTAGTACAATCCAAATCCATGGAGCTCAGCAGAGATCTTAGAAGTTAATTAATTTCAAAGCAACTGTAGATTGTGTCAGTCTTTCTGACCTCAAAAAAATATGTTTCTGACTTGTTATGATGGCACAGTGACAGTTATTATGTACATTCCTGGAGCCAGGTCCCAGCCAGGAAAACAAATTTGACTGAGCTCTGCAAAAAATAAGAGCAACCAGAAGCTTGTTGATGGAGTCTAAGTTTCTGGTCAGTTTGTGGCTGGTTTTAATTGTGAAGTATTTAGAGTTAGATTAATCCTTTTTTTACTGGTGTTAATTTCAAAATGTCAGAAATATAATAAAACCCACTTTTTTTTTAAAGGTTGATGTTATGCAATCATTCGTCCATGGAATCAAATGTTTTAATATGCATTTATAGTACATTTAAGCTCATGATGCACAAATCTCTGACCTGAACTGTACATGATAATTAAACTTGGAGACTCAGAACAATGTTTGGATGCCAGAAGCCAAAAATTCCACCAGTGTTTTTACCAAATGTGTGTGCATTGTTTCTGCTCCCTTTGCTGCTCTTTGAAACAAACTTCATTCAGTTGTATGTCAGTGAAAGATGTTCTGCTGGTCTGAATGCAGCTTATGTTTGATGCAAAAGAAAAAAAACTAAGAAGTTTTGATCAGCACAAACAAAATCCAGAAGTTCATGAGACATGGATTTAAAAACTGGAACAAATGTAACATCTTCATTCAGCACTTATTTTTAACATTTAGGTTTTAGTATTTTCATGCAACTCATTGTCTTGGCTGCATTTTTCTGCAAACTGTTAACAATCCTGCTTTGTTTTGTACATGTGCTGGTTGGTTAGGAAGTAGTTTCAGACTACATTCAGTCAGGATGACTTGAATGCTGTTTTTGTTGTAAATGTATACTCATAGTTATGAGGATGAAAAACTGTGGGAGCAACTGTTAGATGTGTTTAAAAATATGCTATCAAGCTTATACATGGAAATATGAAGACATACAAAGATTGTGTCATAACTTTTGTTCCCTGCAAAGTATATAATTATTCTACAATTATTTAGTTCTTCTGTAAATCTGGATTATAAAAAAATTTGCAAAGGCAGAATTTTAGTTCACTTAACTGAAGTATTTTCTACTTAAAATAATCATAAAGTGCTCTAAAGCGGCTTTTTTTGTAAACTTATTTCAGCGATCATCTTTCACTACCTTTTTCTAAACAATAAATGTTAGTGCAATGCTACTAAATACCTGTTATAAGCACAAACTAACCTTCTCCAGACCCATGTTGTCCAGGTGTAGTCTCTCCATGTAGCGCCCAAAGCTCTGGAAGGCGTTGTCCGGGATGATCTTCATTGGGTTCTTTCCCAACATGAGCTCCTCCACCACCCGCAGTTTGCTCATTGCCACGCTCGGATAAGTGGACAGCTTGTTTCTTTCTAAATGAAAAATAGCAAGGTTCTCCACATCGTCCAGAGAGCCTGGGTGCAGGGTTATCAGCTCATTTCCGCTCATGTGCAGCCAGCGCAAGTCCTTGGCTCCTGTAAAGGTTCCCGGCTGCAGCTCCCGCAGCTTGTTGTCATTGAGCTGCAGAATAAAGAGGTTGATCATAGGAGAGAAGATTCCTTTTGTCAGCTCGCTGATCTCGTTTCCGTCTAGGTGGAGGTAGGTGAGCTCTGTGAGGTCCTCAAAGGCACCAGGTTTTATGTTGCTGATCTCGTTGTTGGACAGGTAGAGATAGATGAGCTTCTTCAGCCCTTTGAAGGCATGAGATCCAATCTCTTTGAGTTGACAGTGCTGCATGTGCAGAGAGATGAGCCCCTTGCTTTCACTAAAAGCCCCTGTAGGTATGGTGCCCAGGTTGTTCCTCTGCAGGTTCATCAGACGGGTGGCCTCAGAAACTCTTGGGATCCTCTTCAGCCCCACATTGTCACAAATGACATGCTGCAGGTCGCCATGGCAGTGGCACAGGCTCGGGCACTGGGTCGGCGCTCCCTGCACAGCGGGGCCCAGGACCAAGAGGCAGGTCCCCAACAGCAGCCAGGTCACGCAACGCATCTCGATGAGCTTGTCGAGAGAAGCTGACTTAAAGTCTTCCAGCAGAAAAATCCAGAGAAGCAGTGAGGAAAACGGGTTAAACTGAAGCGTGTTTGTGTTTTTGCAGTGAGAGAAACAGATGGAGGGAGGAGTGAAAAGGTGAGAGGACGATGGCCAGTGCACAGAACACACAGTGCTATTTAAAACATTTATTTGAGGAAAAAAAAATGAGGAGGGTTTGAGTGAGAGGTCTGCAGGAGGAAGTAAAGTTTCTGTGTGAATTTAACCCTAAAAGAGCAGGTGGACATCCTGCAGGCTTCCTGACATCCTGACAGTGAGGTTGCAGCAGCATGCACATGTCCAGACAAATCATAAGAACTAGTTTTTGTGTTTTTCCTTCAATATTTGAGTGAGCTGCAGGTAAATGCTTGACAACGTGGCACAAGGTCAGCCTGGATCTGAGCACGCTCCCAGACAGCTATTGTTTTTCAGTCTGCGGTGGCAGGAAAAGGAGCCACTCCTGCATGTGCAGCTGTTTTACTACCTGTAATAGTCTCCAGATGGCTGGCTAGAAGTGAGATGCCTTTTCAAGACATAACAACTGCAAAAGGATACTTCCATCATCACAGGAGCAAAAATTTCAGATGCCACATTACATTCCTGCATGCATTCCCTTTTTTGAAAAGGGACTGTGGTGGTATGTGATGATAATTTCCAGTCAAACCTCCATGCACAAGGTGGAGCAGCTTATGTAATTTTAAGTCTGTCGCTGGCTGGATGTGACTGGCTTGGGTCAGAGGATGGTTTGGCTTCAAGTGGGTGTATTTTTAAGATGGATGGACCCACCCATGAAAAATGGAATCTAGAGTTTACTTAACAAATCTAACATTTTATTGGGAATGTCGTCTCCACCATGACTTGCCAGGTAAAACTTCTCACCACACCCTCCTCAAAAAGTCTTACAAGTCATGTTTGTCCAGCAAAGTTGAAACTTTTCTGCTGCTGATTTTTAAGTTTGTGTCACCAGTCTGCCTCTGAATTTACCACCAGAAAACAGATTGCATAGAATACACTCCATTACACACAGAAATGTAGATGCAAACAGTAAAATCGCAGCTCAGAGCTGAGAAGTTTTGTTTGGTTAATGAAGTAGAATAATTAAAACTTAATTTGGGCTATATCTATTTTTTTTATATAAAGAATGAATGAATGAAATGAATGAAAAATACTTTATTAATCCCAAAGGGAAATTCAATATAATTTTAACAAGAATTTAACACTTTATATAAATAAAGTTAATAACATAATGTAAGGCAGGTAAAATGCAGCTAAACTGCACATAAGCAGAAAAGTTTAGCCAAGTAAGAGAATGAATACTTATCACTTATTGATCATTTTATCAGGTCCACATTACTAGTTCCTTGTTGTACCCCTTTTCCCTTTAGAACTGACTTAATTCTTGGTTTTAAACATTCCTCAGAGATTTTGCTCCATCACACAGTTGCTTGAGAATCTCCCATTCCACCACATTCCAAAGCTGCTCTGTTGGATTGAGATGTGGTGGCTGTGGAGGTCGTTGGAGTCCAGTGAACTCATCTTCATGTTCTAGAAAGCAGGTGGAGATGAAAGGAGCTTTGTGTGACATGGTGTATTATCCTGCTGGAAGTAGCATCAGAAGATGCTCCACTGTGGTCATAAAGGGATGGACATGGTCAGCAACAATACTCAGGTAGGCTGTGGTGGATAAATCAGGCCACGTTGGTACTAAGGGTACACCAGCAGCAGCCTGAAGAATTGTTTCAAATCAGGATGGATCCATGTTTTCATGATGTTTCCACCAAATTCTGACCCTACCATCTAAATGTTGAAATGGAGACTCATCAGACCAGCAACATTTCTCCATCTTCTATTGTCCAGTGTTGGTGAGTCTGTTAATTGTAGCCTCAGTTTCCTGTTCTTAGCTGGCAGGAGGCACCCGGTGTGGTCTTCTGCTGCTGTAGCCCATCTGCTTCAAGGCTGGACATGTTGTGTGTTCAGAGATGCTGTTCTGCAGACCTTGGTTGGAACCGGTGCTTATTTGACTTCCTGTTGCCTTTCTATCATCTCCAACAAGAGATTCTGGTACAGACAGCTGCTGCTCACTAGATATTTTCTCTTCTTCAGACCATTCTCTAGAAACCAGATGGTTGTGTGTGAAAATCCCAGTAGACCCAGCAGTTTAAAAAAATACTTAAACAACCATGATACGTTCAAAGTCACTTAAATCTCCTTTCTTATTCATTCTGATGCTCAGTTTGAACTTCAGCATGTCGTCTTTGCGTTGAGTTGCTGCCATGGGATTGGCTAGTTTGTGTTCCTAATAAAGAAGCCAATAAGTGTATTTAATTGCCTTTTTAAAAAGATTTTTTACAAACTGACACTATTTTCTGATGTCTTAATCATATGTTTGTGATGTCAAAATAACACAAAGAGACTGCAGCAGCTCCTCTTTTCTTTCACTAATTTATCTATCATTATTTCAGAAAAGCAGCCCTAAGGATGGCGCTTATATTTATATACTCAGGACATTTTCCCTTTCAGTTCAGACATTTTGTTAAGTATTTATTTGTCAGTATTTTGATTTTATTTACCGTCCTTTGCTGCATTGTTCTCTAATTTAAAACTCCCCTCCCTTCTTTTAAAAAAACAACTTTTCCAGTTTTGGGGAATCTCTATCCCTTTTCACAAGTTTACGCTCAACACGTGTCTCTCTGAGCTCGAATTATTGTTTCATGGAAACTGAATCTGCTGTTTTAGTTGTGGGTTTGCTCTCAGCATGCAGCGGCTCATAAATTCTGCTGTTTTTGTGGTTGATAGATTGCATATGGCACCACGGAGAACAGTCCCGTCACATTCCTTGCCTCCCCAATGGACAACATACAGAGGAAGAGTGAGACGGTTGGCTACATCACGGACCACTTAGAGGTGCTTCAACATGCTTCTCAAACATATTCTACATACAGACAAATGCATACAGTAAGACATCAGAAGAAATGTTAAAACCTTATTTAAGATAAGTCACCTAATACATGGTCCCCATGAAAGTTGGAATAAACCAGTTTTTTTTTATCTCTTCTCAGTAAATTGACATTGATTTATTGTTGGCAGATAAAGTGTATATTTTGTTAATTGCTTCTCATTTCACTTGGTCAAAGGTGATAACTGATGTGTATAAACAGAAATTAAAAGAGGAATGTTTCTAAAAACAGAATTATTCAACTTTATGGGCTTTAGTTTGTAAAGTACTTGGAAAATAAAATTTATACATATAAATATAATATGTAAAGAAAGGTTTCCATATCTGTTTAAAAGAAGAAAAAAAAGAAAAGAAAGAAAACCCTACATGCAAAGATGAAGAGATTTTTTTTGTATAAGTCTTTTTGGCCCTAGATAATTAAAAAATCATGTGCATACATGTATGGATTATTACCGTTCAATGTCAGCATTATTGTAGTGCAAAAGGTGTCCACCAGGTGGGAGAAGACAGGTATCACATTGTATACAACAGGGTTTTGAGCAAAGTTTTTTTTGCCATAAAATGATGCAACAGGTCTCAGAAACAGTGTTAAAGGCAAGTTTATTTGTATATAGTATATTTCATGTATAAGACAATCCAAAGTGCTTCACATAAAACATTAGAAACATTACAGCGGGTGCAGAAGTTAAAAATACATTAAAATGTACATAAAAATATAAAAAGCAAGAATCATCTTAAGGTATAATTTAAAAGGTGTGCAAAAACCATAATAAAATCATGTAAAATAACTAAATTTAATAAAAACGATTTTAAGCAAACAACAGTCTAGATAATAAACCAAACATATTCATAGAGTCTTGCTTTTAGACAGTTTTTGATTTCCTTTTTACCAGGTGTGTGTGACAGATGACGTGTCTGATAAAAAAAGAAACCAAAAACTAATAGTCTAGATAAATTAAAAGATAAAGGGTTAATAAATAAAGCCCATAAGTGTCCTTATTTTGACCTTTTGGGGCCAAATTTCTACATTATGAATCCAGAAATATTCACGTTGCCCTCATTAAGGACAAGCTTGATGTACCTCGGGCTGTTGAGCTGCAGCTTTTTCTACTATTGTCCCATCTGACCTGCTTTATTTGATTTATTTGCATTTGATTCATATTAGTGAACACAACAGAAAAACTGGCACAGCTTCAGATACAAGGCAAACTTTCAGATAACATTTAGATCTTACAGAGATTTAGACATTAATCAGTATGGGCACATATATGCATACACACACACACTATAAAAAAAAGTTAAAGTCTCATTAAAGTCTATAATTATACAATTCCCATATCCTAAAAATATTCATATCATAGTTGAGTTTTTATTTTCTAAACAAAATATTTGACACATGACTCGCCTGCTCCACAGGCCAAAATAGTGAATCCTACAACCGGAGAGATTGTTCCTTTGGGAATGAAGGGGGAGATAATGATCAGAGGATACTGCGTGATGTTGGAGTATTGGGCCGACCAAAATAAAACAGAAGAGAGTATCACTAAAGATGGCTGGTACAAAACTGGGTGAGTCTGCCTGCACAGTTTCAGAAATAAAAAAATAAAATAAATATTTTTATATATGTGCATGGACATTAAACCAGTAAAACTAAAAAACAATCCAAATCCTCTAAACAAGATGTGCTAATGCAGATATTTTTAACATCCAGAGACATCGGCAGCATGGACCCGTACAGCTACCTGAAAATCGATGGCAGGAGTAAAGACATGATCATCAGAGGAGGAGAGAACATTTACCCTGCTGAGATCGAACAGTTTCTGCACACACACCCCAAAGTAATGGAGGCACAGGTGAGCTCAAACAGCGAAGCCCGAACGGAGCCAACAAGAGGTAACAACAGGAGTCCATGTCGAGGATCAAAGAGGCTGCCTTTTTGTTTTTTAAAAAGAAACTAAGAAAGTTGGTTTTCATGCCAGACTGCTAGACAACGAAGATTTTAAGCAATTGGGACTTTACTTATATAGCACTTTTGTAGTCATGTTGACCACTTCATACACACGCAAACACACACTCTCACACAGCACTTCTACTGTTACTAAGTGTTTTACTCTATCACACACATGCATACCCCAATATGCACATCGGGAGGCAACGTGGGTTCAGTCAATCCACCGACTTTCAGGTTGACTGCTCTTCTTCCTGAGCTACACGATATATTTCAAGGTACACTGTGTAAGAGTTACTGACATCTAGTAGTTGTGAATGGATGGTGGCCATCAGTGACCAAAATTCTTCCAGACATAAACATGTTTCCATCTGTGAGTGGATCCAGCGGCTTCAGGTAACTACTTCTACATTATGTACCGTCTTATCTTACTCAACCCAAATGGTGCTCTAACACCTATCAAACAAAGCTGGTACTGCAGCTTTAAAGCTCAAAGGAGTCTCGCTTCACACACAGGGTTGTTTGTCCATTCAGAGACACCATAGTAAATATGGCAGCTGCCATGTATGTGGACCCACAGCAAGTAGATATAAATGGCTCATTCTAAGACAATAAAAGCAAAGTAGTTATTTTAGTAAAGTTATTACATACCAACAGAAGAACTTTTTTAATGATATATTAGATTTTTCCATCAATGACCTTCGATTTTTTTGCGTGCTAACTTTCTACCAATCACAGATTATGTTAGCATTCACTTCATTGATTGATAGGTTGTGATCTCTGAGCTTCTGAGATGTTTAAAGGTACTTGGCTAAATATTAGTTTACTTGTGACTAAACCTGATGAAACCAGACCAACATTTTACACACAAATGGATACATATTAGTAAGCAGCAAGCATTTTATTTCCCACACTTAGCTCCATGTTACCTGTTTGTGTTCTCAGTAGCTGTTTGTTATGCTTGTCAGGTGGTCGGCGTGGAGGATGTCCGTATGGGGGAGGAGGTGTGTGCCTGCATCAAACTGGTGGACGGTCAGGAGTGTACTGCAGAGGAGATCAAGGCTTACTGCAAAGGACAGGTGGGGGTCTGGATAATTCCTATAAAGCAGAAATTTTATTGCACTTTTTGTGTTAGATTGGACGACCATGCTCATCGTCTTTTTACTCATTTGATCCTTTTAGATTTCTCACTTCAAGATTCCTCGATACATCCTCTTCGTGACCAGCTATCCACTCACTGTAACTGGAAAGGTAACTCCTTTAATTTAACTTTTTAAAGACATTGAGGTGTTTTGCACCCAGTGTAAAACAGATCTAGAATTAGCAGCTTAACAACTCAGGTGAAGGAAAAGTCCAACACCAAAGCATCAACTGGGCTCTGGTTCTTAGACTTTTCCCTCTCAGGATGCAGTTTAGAATGATTTACTGTAGATGAGGCGGCGTCTTTGAACAGACCTGCCCTCAGTGCCCGGCAACCGGAAGCAAGAGGAGCTTTTAGCTCATGTGCACGCACACCATGGCACTCCAGCCTCATTCTGAAATCATATAAGACCCCTTCAGTACACATCCAGAACAATATCTAAGAAAAATACCAAACGTCTGCTGGTTCAGGCCTCTCGCATGTGGAAATATCATTGCTGAATATATCTGACAATTTGCAGTTGACTCCTCACACATTTTAAACACCGTTTGCTTACATGTTATGAGCCAAACAATTAATGACTCAGAACAAAATAAAGTGAAGTTTAACTTTAAGACTGTCAGGTCATTGAGTGAACTAGGACTCAAGGGTGGGGCCAGAGGGGTGGTCCAGAGGGCCATGGTCTAAAAATGCTTTGAAAATCTTTTGAAACCAAGATGTTTAGCTAGTTCATAATAATAAATCAGGATATAATCCAAGAGTACTGTCAACACAATATCAACATTTCATTATTTTATTATCACAACTATCACTATTAACACAGTTAGCGTGGAAATATTAAAATTGTTGATCTGAACTCATCAATAAAAGTTTTTTTATCAACAAATATCGAAATGATCGTACATCATTTCAAATTATAGTATGTATAATAATATATACTATATTATTATATATATATAATAATATATACTATATTACTATATATACTATAATAATATATATAAAATAATATAGTGTATTATGTTTACTGACTCAACATCGAGGTATGCTCAAATACTCAAACTTGTCTTGGTAATTCTTTGGTTTTAAACTGAATTATTAACTAAACAAATTTCACCTTGTAAGTTCAACAGCTAATATTTTTCTGTTTTTGGGCCATTACTTTCAACAAATTGGACACATTCTTTTCAAATCTGCAAAAATTGATGTTAAACGGCGTTGAACCAAAATAATCCTTCTCTCCTCAGATACAGAAGCACAAACTACGCGAAGAAGCCGAGAAGCAGCTGCAGCTGAAGGGGGAGAAATAAAACACTACCGATATGTACGGAGAGAATTCAGTTACTATATTCATTGTATAAGCAGGATATATCACACACCAGAAATACCAATTGAGACTGAACACAACCAGCCATCAGGGCGGGTTGAAACGTCTGAAGAGCCTCAGCTTTCTGTGGGCAGGGATGAAGCCACACACTGTGGTAGGAAAAAAAATCCCCCCCAAAAAACAAAACATGAAAACACATTATCATGCTGCTTTAAACACTCAAAAGAATTAATGCAGAAAATAGTCCCCAACACAAAAACTACTATAAAATACCAACTTAATGAGGAAGAAGAGCTTTGGTTGAGAGAGTAAAAACAAATGATTGCAGCATTTTTATAGGATTTGATAAGATAGAGAACAGCACTTTTATAATTCCCTGGATGTTTAGCGAGGCTTAACATGTTGAACAGTTCAGTTTTTATCCTGCAGAAAGCCATGAAACTACTCTTTTTTATATCAAATTGAAATAAACTTTCCATTTTATTAAAACCAGACATGGGTGTTTCTCTCTTTACGGGAAGAATGAAGGCATTTTTATTGATCGCTGTGGCAGGTGCACGCCTCTTACAGCCTTGAAATGCCATTCAGTCACTCACACACACACTTTTTGATTAAAAACTTTAAAACAAACTGGTATCACCAACACACACACGCTCAGAGCTGTAAAGAATTTCCTGACTGGACTACATGTGCAGTCCACCTGAATCTGGGCTGCAGGATCGGGTGTCGTCTGCTGTCTGGACCTGAAGGACTCGGCCCAGAAATAGCTCTTTAAACAAACGGGGCTCCTGGCTCTTAAGAAGGAACCTCAAAGTTTACTTTGCATTTTTCAAATCTGACATATTTTGGGTTTGGATTAAATGTTTCAGGACCTGATTTTCTTACAGAAAGAGCCAATAGGAAAGGTAGGTTTTAATGCCCTCCAGCGCCCACCCTGGATTTGGGAAATCACTTGTACATTTCTGTGGAAAAATAGGTATCGCGACTCAAGATTGAGTCTATTCTAAGATACAAGATGTAGTCTGTTGGATGTCTAAGGAACAATATTTGTCATCAGATCAATCACATTATTTAATGTCTAAAGCATCTCTTGACCAAGTTTAAAGTGGTTCAAGTCGTGTACTGTGAAGTAATGAATCTAAAAACACTGACTTCCTGTTGCCACTATGCGTTGCTGTGATATTGATCTTCTCATGTGGGAATTCTGATCACAGATGTGACATTTGGGATGGACTGGATCATGTTTGTTTGACTTACAACAACTTCTTGTGTCATGGTAAGACACCAGGTCACCAGGATCATTTCACTGTTACACACCATTAAAATAAAGTACATTCTGAGCAAGTCTGAACAGTTTGGGATGCGTAAATCATCATCTACAAAATGTTATTTCCTGTCAGCATCGGGTTCTTCCTTGTTGCTGTGCTCAGATGTGGACTGTCAAGATACAGACAGGACAAAGTATGTGTGAGCTATAACACCTTAATTTTAATGGTGAATCATAAAAAAGTTGCAAGGTGAAAATCTACTTTTTGTCTAGTTTAGATGCAGCATTTTCCTTCTTTGTTTTATCTCGGCTAAGGTGGACGTCATGTTTTCAGTGGTGTTGTTTTGTCCATCTGTTAGCAACATAACTCAGAAAGTTATAGACGGATTTTGATTAAATTTTCAGAAAATCTCAAAAATGGAATAAAGAAAAGTGAAAAGATTTTGGGGGTGAACCACATTATCGCCTGGATCTAGGAAGTTTTAAAGATTTTTTTTTACTATGGGAAGATAAAGATAATTTTGCCATTTAAGATTCTAACTAAAAAATAATGCCCAAGATCAGCAATAAAAAAAACAAAAAAAAAACATTACAGCTGCTTGGCAGAGGATGCGCTCTCTGAGTACTTCTAGTTGTTTAATGCTGCCAACTAATGAAGTAATATTTTCTCTTGGTGTGTCCACATTTATAGAGACTCTATGGAAGAGCTACAGTTTGATAACAGCTGAGGTCTATACGTTTGTACTTGTTGCAGCCAGCTGTCCTTAAAAATTCTCCTTCTCATCTTTGCTCAACTTGTTAATGACCTTGTCCCTCAGAAGTTAAGGGAAAGGAGATTTTGGCTATTCAACCGTGTGCTGAAATAATATCAAGGCCGAAGAGAAGCCCCTAAATTGGAAAAGAGTTGTCAAGCCTCTTGCATTATAACAAAGTGCACAAAACTTAAGACTGAAGCACATCTATTTTGAAGGAAAAAGCAGAGCAGAAGCCAGTTTTGCACACAAGTGTGTCCAACATTTATCACTCCTGTTCAATACAATATTTTTCTTGTAAAAATACAGAAAAAAATTCAAAATAAATACATGACATTAACAAGAAGAGTTTCAATGCTCCAGTTTGCAAGTGTATTTTAGATATTAAAACATCCCTTGCATTCTTGTGGAAACCATTTGTGATTGTCCCTTTCCTGTAGACAGAAGCCAGCTCTGATCCCAAACTTAACCACATCCAGAACCATAAGAAGAGTCACTCCTCCTTCCACAACACCAGGACCTCATTAAATGTGGAAGAGGAAGAAGAGGAGGCCCAAGAAGGGAGGTTTAGCATCCATCCACAACAGATTGAAAGAGTTGCTTCAGTGTGTTTTGGCCACACAGTATAAAACAGAGTTCTCAGTCCTTGGGAAGCGGGATTCCTATCGCCGTCTGCCGGCCTTGCATCTGCTGCTCGGCCTGCTTCACCTGCTCCTCGGTGCAGCAGTCCTGCAGAAACACAGCGGCCAGGTTGCGCAGACGAGGGCTCTCGGCGAGGGAAAAGCGCAGCATGCACTGCACTACGCCTGGTTCCGTGATCTGAGAGCGGGATGCAGGCGTCGTGAGGTTCACGAGGGTGGTGATGGCTGACAGCACCGTCTCTTCCCTCTGCTTCGACAGACAGTTTGTGACCAAGCTGATCCCACCGCTCTGCAGGATGACGTCTCGGCATTCAGGGTCCATACTGAGATTACACAACCCCCCTGAGAACAGGATGCACACAAAAGAGGAGATAAGGGGATGATGTTAATGCTGACGGCATTTACAAAATGAGTGAGACTGGGATTAAAAGTTTCTGTCAGGGCGGTACTCACCCATTCCAAACTCCACAAAGTTTTCATTCTCCTCCGTCAACATGTCCAGGAAAAGGTCTGTCACTTGCAGCTCTTGCAGATACTCCATGTTCTTTGGGTCGTACGCAAAGTTGGCAAGATTAGCCAGAACCTGCTCCTTTGCCTCTGATGTAGAGAAAAGAAAGTTTAGAACTACTGGAAAAAATCCAGGTAAATGTACAAGCTACAACCAGTAAATCATATTACTTTACTAGTGTTAATAAAGTTTATTTTCTTGAGAAAAGGAAAGAAAAGGAAGGTTTTGAAAGTTTTTCTTTTGGATGTTGGCACTGGATGTTGAAAAAAGTTTTTAAACTTGTTTTTTCAGTCTTGTCCTCACACCTGACAGTTTTTAATGGCTTACAAATCATTCAAGCCAAAAAAAAAAAAAAAAGACTAACTCATGGGATGGACTCTTTAAGCTCTTTGTTATAAGCAGCCATAATTGCTGCATGTATTCAATTTTTTTTGACAATACATAAAGAAATTAAAGTTGGCTTAAGACTTCTGAACAGTCTGATTATTGGAAAATATTTTTAAATTCCTCAGAACTTAGATAAATAAACAAACATGAAAAATAAATTTGTAACTCCTGATTCTAGGTTCATATTTGTTTCATTAAACAAGTGAAGGTGTTAAATGTGAAGTAATAATCACTGAAAAATAAGTGTAATTTCTTTTGAGTATATTATCTTTAATTACAAAGTGTTTGCTTAGGGAGAAATTTAGAAAAAAACTATTTCCACTGGATTTATTCCACATTATAGTGACATATCACTGAAAACAGTCAAAACTTGAGCAGCTTTCTGCTACTTTTCCTTTAAAAAAGCAGATAAAATTCAACAATACAAACTTAACCAATTTAAAATATGCTCCAAACACTCTTAAAAAATTTCAGTACATATTTTGAATAGAAATAAGTAATATAAGGAAGCTGTTTCCTATTCTATTCTTTTCTATTCTACAGTCATTTAGCAGACGCTTTTATTCAAAGTAAGAACACAAGCATGAATTCATGGGACGTCATAATTAAGTGATAGTCAGACTGCTTTGAGTCCAGTTGGACCCAGGTGCTGTCATGTAGTGCTAGAGGCAGTGCTTATAATTGCTATAAATGCTTATAAGTTTTTGTAAGTCCTTTTCTTTACATACAAACATCACGATTTCATCAAGCAATATCAACTTGGGCATAAGTGCGTGATTTCATCACACAATATCATTTTGGGCATAAGTGCACACAGCTTATTCAGAACTTGGTTGAGCCAAAGAGCTGGACAAATCTTTCTAACTCATTCTGTGAGTAGAAGAGTTAAGCTAAGTGTGAAAATGCTCCTTTCCACCTTCACTATCGGTGTCCTGAAATTCTGTGACCAGAGTTTGTAAATATTCAAACCGGTCAGAAGTTTCCGACGAGCTCATCGTTGAGCTCCAGCTCCGGTGTTCACTTTTACCCCAGAAGGAAAGGAAAATAGATGTTTGGGGGGGAACTAATCCAATGTTTTGTAGTGCCGTTTCGCGGGGTTGTTTCCTGGTCAAGCCCGTCTCTAAAATCTGTCCGATCTGCCAGGGCGTGTATTACGTTCCGGTGTGTTTTTTTTTTTTTTTTTTTTTTTTCTTTCTTTTCTTTTCTTTTCTTTTCTTTTCTTTTCTTTTCTTTTCTTTTTCTTTCTTTCTTTCTTTTTTGTGTTGTAAAAACTCAGCCAATAATTTTAATTGCTCATATATAAACAAAATAATTTTAAATAGACATGTCTTACATTAAGGTTTGTGATTTCCAATGAGCTGGAACCGAAAGCACACCGAAGTTGGTTTAGGATTCGTCTTTCGGGAGCGTCATGAGCGTTACTTTTATACCTTCAAGGTTTATTCCTCGGGCGTTTCTAGCCTCCAGCCACCGGCTTGTGCAAGGTGTTCAATGACAAAAGAGACAGCCAATAGGAGACACAAATTAAGAAAGGAAGATGTTTTGTGTCTCTAATCTCTCTATCTGATATATTATTTTTCTTTAGGCTGATGTTCACTTTTTATTGTTATTGTTTAATGTTTTATTGTTTCAGTGATCTTCATTAGCTGTCTCCAAAGTGGGTCGAGCTAGTCTTCCTGGGGTCCATACAAAATAATCATCATCCCTTTAAAGTATGAACAAGCAAATATGCTCATCAGCTGAGCATTCAGCATTCACGGGGCCTTTAAATGATCATTCTTTAGCTAACTTCAGACTTGCACCGGAAGTCTTTTGTTTCCGGAAGTAACTGTAGGACCAGAGGAGGCGTGTTTCCAGCGTTACCTCTGCACACTGAAGCACACTGGAGGAAGGTCAGCTACAAGAAACGAATGTAGGTTAGTTTTCAGTAAATTTTTTCGGCTTGAAGCCATCACACTAAAAATCCTGGAACAATGAAGCAGCACAAGCTGTCCACCGGAAAACGTCTCACCAAACCGATTCTGTTCGGGAGTCTAATCGTGGGACTCGCCGCTGTTTTCTTTAACAGGTGATCTATTTGTTGTACTGTTTTATAGAAATGACAGTTACACAATTTCTTTTACGTCTGCAAAACTTAGAAAATTTATTTAATTGCTCATGTATTTGCAGATTTTGTGGACAAAACATAAAATAATAAAAAACGCAACGCTTTTAATTGTAGATACAACTAAAGTGATAAACATGACATTGCTGTGTTAATCAGCACCAGACTATTATATTACCTAAATATTCAGCCGATGTCATTATGTTTAAAATAATGATAGTTTAACCTACTGTTGTTATTTGGTTTGAAAACCTAACAACAAAGTTTTTCTAGCTTTAGAGCTTGACTGATATAATAGTATTTATGTGTTATTTAAATAATATGTGTTATTTTAAATAATAAACTAAAAATCATGGCGATACCTTCAACAGAAGATATAAGGTATAAGTTGTAATATTCCAAGTTAGTAATTGGACAAAAGAGAATATATTAAAAGCCTCTTGTCATTAATGTCTGACATTAACAATCTGAACAAGCTGCTCATAATGAGGAGAATTAGTGGTGTTTTTTTATGGAAAATATAGTCTTGGTTTTCTGAGTTAATTACTTATTTCACCAACATAAATACTACTATTAATAATAATAATAATAATAATAAATAAATAAAAATATAAGCTTCAACATTTCAGGACACAAATCTCTGGCAACAAACATGACAGAAGACCTGATACAACATTTTCTCCTTTGGCCTTCTGAGGCATCCGTTGGACCTTTTACATGAAGAGAAAGTAGCAGCAGATCTGGTACAGTGAGAGTTTGAACCTTCAGGGTTCTGACTTATTTCCCAGTTAATGCTTCAGATGTTTGATCAAAGATCAGAGGAATTTTTAGCTTAGTTTGACACCTTGAAATCCTCTTTTTTTCAATGTTGCTTGATTCTTTCCTGAACAATTTGTGCAGCATGGTTGCTAAAGGAGGCTACTGTCAGTACTGTTATAATGAAGGAGTGTAACAGCTACACGGATGACAGGACTGAAGGTTTTCCAACAAAATATTGCCTCAGGATCACGGTGCCTCCATCTTCTTTCTATTTAGCATCCTTATGCTAACTGCTCATCACACCTCCATCACTGTAAAAGAAAGAGGGGAATAAGAAATAAATTTAATTGTGTTTTATAGCTGCACTAGACAATCTATGGGGCATTGCCAAGAGAAAGATGAGACACCTGAGACCGAGCAATCCAGAAGACTTGAAGGCTGCTATTGAAGCATCCTGGTCTTCATTACAGGCAGATAACATCCATGCCACGCCGCACCGAGGCAGGAATTCATGCAAATGTGGCTCAAAACAAGTTCATATGCCTGACTGTGCTCTTCAGACGGTCAGAATTTCTGTATTCAAAGTCTTTTTTATTTTTTTTATTTATTTATTGATTTAATGTATTATTATAATTTTCTGAAACTTTGATTTTAGGGTTTTCATAAACTGTAAGCCATAATCATCAAAATTATAACAAATAAATGCTTGAAACATCTCACTTTGCATATATGACTGAAGTAAAGTGTTATTTTAATGGTTTTTATTTATAAATTCACTGTTTAGTCTATAAAATGTCAGTTATAAACAGCAGGGAGTGATGTTGCATCTAAAAAGATTAATTTGTTTTGACTGAAAGAAAAGCTGAAAATTGCTCCCATATTTGGATTTTTATTTGTCCTAAAAATTCAGAAAAAGATGTTAAAATTACTGAACTGATTTGTTGCAGTTTATGTGCATTTACAAAACAGTTGTATGAAAATAGTAGATTATAAGATTAATATTGCGTCCAGAGGGTAGTAGTGCCAATCGGTGCTGTTTCATTGTGACTTTCTCTGACATTAGCTTGTTTTTTGGTTATGCAGACACAGGTTCTTTGAGGATGTAGGAGAGCTCAGGGCCCAAGAGCGAGCATACAACAATGCTAAGAGGATGGAGATCCTGGAGAGGCGGCAGAAGCAGATGGAAGAGCTGGCCAGCAAGAAGAAGCCAACGGGGAGCGACTGAACTCAGCTGCTTTATCATTTAACTTCTGCCCTGCACGATGCTCCTGCAGCAGACTGAGATGTTGAGCAGGCCCACAGACTCTACAGATAACCGGATTTGCAAAGTGAAGTGAGTCTCGTTATCGAAAGGCTTCTAAATGCTTTCCTTTGGCCGGCGTTCAGTCGTGGATTAAAATAAACCTGACACATTTGTGTCCTGTAACTATGAGTGAGGGCCTCTGAGCTACAAACATCTGCTGTGCAACAAGCCAAACAGTTTGTTCTCCCATTAATGCAACGTTCATGTTTAGTGATATAATTAATAATCTTTTCATAAACAGAAATTCTTTTTAATGTTGCTCGTACACGTTTGTCCAGCAGAGGGCAGGATTGTTCAAACTCAGGAGGGCTGTCAATGCAAGTTGCTTCTGACAAATAAATTAATACTTTACATTTGTGGTGATTTTTTTTTCTTTTTTTTTATTTCTTTAGGTCTTTAGAAGATTTTGTTTGTGTTATTTTAAATGTATTTAAATTTAGTGAATTAATAAACACTAACATCTAATTTTGTGCAAGAAACATCGAGCCTGCCAATATTTTTTTAAGTGAAACAGCACAGTGCTTAAAGGCTGCAGATTGATTTTTGCTTCACGTAGGAATGAATTAAATCCGATGGCTGCCTCGAAGGGAAAGAAATTGCATATAAATGTGAAACAGTAGCAGATGTGGACGAAGTGTTAAATTACATTATCTTTCATGTAAAATTCTTCATTATATGGCTTCAGGATCGATTGCACTGCATCCATCAGTTACATTAAAGAAAATGTATTTGAACTTGATGTTGTGATTTGTGTTGAACATGTTGCCAATTTAAAGCCATTTATAGACCTATGAATTAGCTAAGCTTCCACCTCGCACCTACATCTGGTACAACACGCTGCTGCACGATTTTTAACTGGTACAAGCAAACGAGAGCACACAACTCTGGTTTTAGCATCCCTTCTTTGGCTTCCTGTTCATCTTCGACTCCTCTCATCTTAATGGTCTTGCCCCTTTTTTATCTGTGAGCTGTTTCACCCTGTTTCATGCCATCAAATGCTCTTAGATCAGCTGACCAGATACTTTTAAATGTCCGGAAAGCATGTTATAAATCCTGGGGAAACACAGCCGTCGTATATGGAATGAGCTCCCACTGCAGGTCAGTCAGACGGCTCCTCTTGTTTTATTTTAAATTTTCTTATAGGTCCTATGTGGCATTTTATAGTCTTATTTGCATTTCTATCCTCTTTCTTTGTGTGGTTTTATACTTTTTTTCTCTTAATTGTACAACACTTTGGTCAACTGTTATGTTGCTTTTAAAGTGCTTTATAAATAAAATGATATGGTATTTAAATCAGGGCATAATCAAATAACTCTAAACTGTTGTATAAATTTAGTTGGGTACTTAAATTATATGCACTCTAGGGAATATTTCCAACACCTTGTTGGATCTATGACACCAAGAATTAAGGCAGTTCTGAAGGAGAAAGAGGGTCCAACGCTGTACTAGTGAGGTAGACTTACTAAAGCGGTCGGCGATTTTAATAATCTGGGCCTGAAACATGTGTATTCACCCCTAAAAATAAATGGAAAAAATACAAAAAAAACCAAAACATTATAATCACATTGTTTATTGATACGAGCTATAAAGAAATATTTAATAAATTAAACCCACAAACAGGTGATATTGCACTTGAATGAAAACGAAAAAAAGACTTAAAAGTTGTCATAAAGTCAATATGTTTCACTTGAACTTAAAAAAGGTGTAACAAAAGGAAACGACAGGTTGAAGGAAACAGATCAGCTACAGAAGGTAAAGAATGCTGGTTAACAGGTCTAAACGCTACGACAGCGCCACTTCACAAGCTGTCTGTTCAGAACGATCAATATGACCAATACTGCACACGTCATGTCACATAGAGTTCAGAAGTAAATTGTGCCTTTGACTCACATCCTCCCTTTTAGACCACTCTGAAACCAATTACAAGTTAAATGCAGTAAACAGAAGAGTCACAAGGTAACAGTTAAAAGCCAGAATCTTTTCAGTTATCACCTAAACACCAGAGATCATGTTTTAAACATTCATCATGTTAGACATTTTTACACATCAATAATAGATGAAGACATGGGCTGTAATGAGGACATCTGCACATGTGCCGTCCCATTAAACCTGCTGTTTGTCTCCCCAGTTATTAAGGAGTGAGAGTATTTAACTGACATTATTGCTAAATAAACCCATTATTTCTGAAATTTCCAACTCTAATTGCATAATATTTCCCTTTATTTTGTATGATACAGTGAATTCAGAAAGCAGTAAATCAGAGATCCTCACGTCGAGAGGACTGGATAGTGTTTGTACAAGCCAGTGAGGAAAAAAGCAAAAACACACAACATCACACGTGGGTCCATCAGCGGATACGAAGCACAGGTGTGGAGTCAGAACAATAGATAGGGGGACACGATGGACAGTACGAGGATTTACAGTATCGGCCTTTGTGTTCCCTCTTTACTCCTCTGTTGCAGTGCTAGTGTGTTTGGTTTCTCAGCGTTACACGGCGAGCGGCACTAAACCAGGAGAGGAAGCAGAAGGAGGGGCAGTGATGGCCGCCAGGGTACCAGATTCCAGCCCGTTCATGGTCCTGCTGCAACAAAACCAGATAGAAAGACCTTAGAACCAAACACCAAAGCAGATAACACCAGCTACATTCTGACCTTCGTTCAGTTTTCATTCACACCTGTATTTTTTACACTACAAGTATTTTTTCTAAAAATACTGATATAAAATCAGTCTGTTATTTACAATATAAATCAAAGTTTTAATCCCTTAAAATGTTGTAAGGGTAAGTATGGAAGCCCTGTCCCACCATGAAAATGCAGAATGACAAAAACTACTAACCGGTGGGACGTGCCCAGAACACCTCACCAGGGAGGCATCCAGGAAGCATCCTAACCAGATGCCCGTGCCACCTCATCTGGCTCCTCTTGATGCAGAGGAGCAGTGACTCTACTCTGAGCCCCTCTCGGATCACGAGCTTCTCACTCTATCTCTAAGGGAGAGCCCGGCTACCCTGTGGAGAAAACTCATTTCGGCCGCTTGTATTCGCGATCTTGTTCTTTCGCTCACTACCCACAGTTCGTGACCATAGGTGAGGGTGGGACCGGTAAGAGAGCTTTGCATTTTGGCTCAGCTCATTCTTCACCACAACAGACCGATACAGAGTCTGATCTGCCTGTTGATCTCCCGCTCCATCCTTCCCTCACTCGTGAACAAGACCCCGAGATACGTGAACTCCTCCGTTTGGGGCAGGACCCTATTGCAGACCCGGAGAATGCACTCCACCCTTTTCCGGCTGAGGACCGTGGTCTTGGATTTGGAGGTGATGATTCTCATCCCAGCCGCTTCACACTTGGCTGTGAATCGCTCCAGTGAGAGCTAAAGATCACGGCCCGATGAAGCCAACAGAACCACATCATCTGCAAAGAGCAGAGACCCAATCCTAAGGCCACTAAACCGGATCATCTCTACACCTTGGCTGCGCAAAGAAATTCTGTCCATAAAAGTTCTGAACAGAATCGGTGACAAAGGGCAGCCTTGGCGGAGTCCAACCCGCACTGGAAACGATTCTGATTTATTGCCGGCAAAGTGACCAAGCCCTGACACCAGTCGTACAGGGACCGGACAGCTCGTACAAGCAGGTCCGGCACTCCATACTCCTGGAGTACCCCCCACAGGAGTCCCCGGGGGACACAGTCGAATGCCTTCTCCAAGTCCACAAAGCACATGTAGATTGGTTGAGCAAACTCTCATGCCCCCTCAAAGACCCTGAAGAGGGTGTAGAGCTGGTCCACTGTTCCACGAGTGGGACGAAAACCACACTGCTCCTCCTCAATCCGACCCTCCTCTCCAGCACCCCTGAATAGACATTAACAGAGAGGCTTAGGAGTGTGATCCCCCTGTAGTTGGAGCACACCCTCTGGTCCCCCTTTTTGAAGAGGGGGACCACCACCCCAGTCTGCCAGTCCAGGTGAACTGTCCCCGATGTCCACGCGATGCTGCAGAGGCATGTCAGACAGCCCTACAGCATCCAAAGCTTTAAGGAACTCCGGGCGGACCTTATCCACCCCCAGGGCCTTGCCACCGAGGAGCTTTTTAACCACCTCAGCGACCTCAGCCCCAGAGATGGGAAAGCCAGCACCAGCTACCCCAGACTCTGCTTCCTCATCAGAAGATGTGTTGGTGGGATTGAGAAGGTCTTCGAAGTATTCTTTCCACTGCCTCACAACGTCCCGAGTCAAGGTCAGCAGCCCCCTATCCCCACTGTACACAGTGTTGATGGAGCACTGCTTTCCCCTTACTGAGCCGCTGGATGGTGGACCAGAATCTCCTCGAAGCTGTCCAGAGGTCATTCTTCATGGCCTCTCTAAATTCCTCCCATGCCCTAATTTTTGACTTAGCAACTGTCAAAGCTGTGCTCTGCTTAGCCCTCCGATACCCATCAGCTGCCTCTGGAGTCCCACACGCCAAAAAGGCCCGATAGGAGTCCTTCTTCAGCTTGACGGCACACCTTACTGCTGCTGTCCACCAACGAGTTCGGGGGTTACCGCCACGACAGACGACCTTACGGCCACAGCTGCGGCTGGCCACCTCGACAATAGAGGCACGGAACACAGCCCACTCGGACTCAATGTCCCCCGCCTTACTCGGGACATGGTTGAAGCTCTGCCGGAGATGGGGGTTGAAACTCTTTTTGACAGGGGGCTCTGCCAGACGTTCCCAGCAGACACTCACAACAGGCTTGGGTCTGCCAGGCCTGAACAGCATCCTCCCCCACCATCTGAGCCAACTCACCACCAGGTGGTGATCAGTTGACAGCTCCGCCCCTCTCTTCACCAAAGTGTCCAGAGCATGCGGCTGCAAGTCCAATGATACGATTACAAAGTCGATCATCGAACTGCGGCCTAGAGTGTCCTGGTGCCATGTGCACACGTGGGCACTATTATGCCTGAACAAGGTGTTCGACAGTCCATGGCAAGCACAGAAGTCCAGCAACAAAACATCACTCAGATTCAGATCAGGGGGGGGGGCATTCCTCCCAATCACGCCCCCTCCAAGTCTCGATGTCATTGCCTATGTGACAATTGAAGTCCCCCAGACCAGTCCCTGGAAGGAGTGCTCTCCAACACCTCCTATAGGACTCCAAAAAACTGCTGCTTGGTGCATAAGCACATACAACAGTCAGGACCCGTACCCCCACCTGAAGGCAGGCGGAGGCTACCCTGTTGTCCACCGAGGTAAACCCCTATGTACAGGTGCCAAGTCGGGGGGCAATGAGCATGCCTACACCTGCTCGGCGCCTCTCACCGGGAGCCACTCCAGAATGGAAGAGGGTCCAGCCCCCTCAAGGACAGTGGTTCCAGAGCCCAAGCCGTGTGTCAAGGTGAGTCCAACTATATATAGCCGAAACCGCTCAACCTCGTGCACCAGCTCAGGCTCCTTCCCCGCCAGAGAGGTGACATTCCACGTCCTTAGAACTAGCTTTTGCAGCTGAGGATCAGACCACCAGGGTCTCCGCCTCCGGCAGCCGCCCAGCTCACACTGCACCCGACACCTATGGCCCCTCCTGCAGGTGGTGAGCCAACGGGAGGGGAGGCCCATGTTACCCTTTCGGGCTGAGCCCGACTGGGCCCCATGGGCAAAGGCCCCACCTCCAAGCCTGGCTCCAGAGGGGGGCCCCGGTGACCCACGTCCCTGACCCTGGTCCTTGCTTTGTCATCATCATAGGGGTGATTTGAGCTGCACTTTGTGTGGTCCCTCCCCTAGACACCTATTTGCCATGGGTGACCCTACCAGGGGCATGAAGCCCCCAACAACATTGCCGTCAGGATCGTCAGGACACACAAACTCCTCTACCCCGATAAGGTGGCATCTCAGGGGGAGGATCTGCAACAATTTTGGCCACTAAGTTGTAGTGGCGATTCATTGTTCTTATTCAAATTAAATCAAGTTTCATCAATCAAATTCAAGCCAGCTCCAGTTTAGGTTTCCCACTTCTGTCTCTTTAAATGCTCTACTATTCTCTCCCACTAATTTTATCCTCATCAGCAAAGAACACGGGAGGACTTGTGTCAAAATAATGTCTTGTTTTGTAATGTCTTGTGTTCAAAATAATGTTTTTGTTTAAACTACAGTCCCCAATAGTCCCCTATTGAAGATATTCAATTTTTTTTGTTATGTTTATTTATAGATAAACCACACTTATCATCTGATGAATCCTCATATTTACTATTCAGTTTAATTCAGCTTTATTTTTACAGTGCCAGTTCACAACAAAGTCATCTCAAGGCACTGTAAAAAAACAGTAATTCAGTGCAATTATTTTTAGTCTTATTATAATCCAATTCAAAACAAATACATGACATAATACATACATAGTCTAATTTTTAATAAGCTTATATAGGCTAATTAACAAAAACCAATAGCCTAGCTGTGGAAACCAACAGATTGCATTAAATCTTCTCCTTGATGCACTGAGCTGTACAGGGCGACAGTGGGGAGGAAAAACTCGGTGTTCACAGGAAGGAAAACTTCCAGCAGAACCAGAACCAGGAGCTCTAAGCCAGGGATGCCTGCTGAGAATGACTGGTTACAAAAAAACATGAACCATGGTGTGCATTGTCATGAACTCATGGCTCAGCATTTAGCATGTCATGAATGTGTTGTCAGTTTTAAGAGTTGCCAATTAATTTCCAAAAGTTTTCAGTTATTTCTGTACAGATAACGGTTAATTAGATCCACGATCAATCATCATGTTTCAATATTTATTTTGACCCCAACAATTTTTTTAAAGCAACTGAAGCTGTCAGATTGTAAAATGGAAGCAGATTTTTTTCTTAATTAAAGAAATAATTATAAATAAATAATGAAGAAATTGAATTAAATTAAATTAAATTAAATTAAATTAAATTAAATTATTGTTGCTTTTCTTGCAAATTCAACATCAAATTCAGTTGCAATTAAAATTTTGGCTAAATTGTGATTTCAGTCTAACTGTATTCTCTTAATATTGCTTATATACTTTATATGACTTAAGCAATTATGCTGTGAGGCTAACAGTTTGGCAATTAATTTCTAAAATAAAATAAAATAAGATAAAAATAAAACAAAATAAAATTTAATCGAAAAAACCCAGCCATTCTAATGAATCCCTCTTCCTCAGCTTCATGTATTAATTTACTGTCACTCTTGTGACACACTGACAGTCTGGCTAATCGTCTGTCCTCATTATGAACCTGACTCCATTTCATTTACAGAGGACACAACAGCTGCATGACACTGCATGAGGAGCATCACAAAAATGTAAATGTTGCCAAAACTGGAGCTTAAACGTAGGTTCTGGGAAGACGGCCTGACTGGCTCAGCTGGTTTGTTTTGTGGGGTCATTAAGGGTGAGCTATGATCAGCATCTTGTGGTTTAGGCCTGAGTGATGTCTCTGGAAGGCACCATCCAGAGCAGAATATAAGATTTAATACTCTCTACTAAAAAGATAATTAAAGCAAAATCTGAAATGGAATTTCAAGCATTCAATGTTCACTTTAAAGAAAACAAACCAGATCTCACTGAAGCCAAACACTGTGATTCTATAACAACACCCCACACTCAGAG
Organism: Melanotaenia boesemani; assembly: GCF_017639745.1. Classification (NCBI taxonomy): domain Eukaryota; kingdom Metazoa; phylum Chordata; class Actinopteri; order Atheriniformes; family Melanotaeniidae; genus Melanotaenia; species Melanotaenia boesemani. The sequence continues at coordinate 5,087,067 of NC_055702.1, forward strand.
ACAGGGACAACGCCCTTGTTATGTATGCAGTCGACCTTTTTAGTCTCATCTTACACAGCTACATTACACATCGTCTCCTTTACACTGTCTATGTGCACACACACACACACACACACACACACACACACACACACACACACACACACACACACACACACACACACACACACACACAGACACACACACACTCACACAATACCTAACTGTTGTCACACAAGCAAATAGGGCAGTAAAAAGTGAGAAAATGTGACTAATTCTCTATTCATTCATCAACGTGTTTTATTATCATGAGCCATATTTGTTTGTTTTGACACAATCTGACATGCACCAGCCTGCTGCTTTAAACAGCCTGTTAATTATTTTCCAGTGAAAGTAGTCAAAAGCAAATGCACCATTAAGTAATTTCTTAGGCACAACCGTGTCCTGTGTCTGTGAGTGATAATCTGTTTATGAAAATAGAAGAATAGAATATAAGAAATAGAAAAAAAAAGATTTTTTCCCCCTGAAAACAAACCCCTTTATGCCTTAAAATGTCTTCGATGTACAGAAAATCTGCACCTTTTTCTTCATTTAGTATTCTGGGATGTGTGAATTAGCAAAATGTGAGACCATCTGTCTGACAGCTGAATGATGTAACAGGACCATGATCCCAAACACAACAGCAAACCTACAACAGGATAACTGAAAAAGAACAAAAAGATTCCTCCACTAAAAACATCATACGGAAAACAATTACTTCAACTTGTTCCTGCTAGGTGCTGCTAAAAGCTGCTGAGTCATGATGTGGACTTAGTTTTTCACCTTGCTTCTACATTTTGGTATAGTTTTTGTTCAATAAATGACAACAGATTGAAATATGTCATGACCTGGTGAGGATGAGATTTTTTTTTTGTTTTGTATCCTGATGCATAAAAACCTGAAAGATGGTTTACTTTCATTTTCACAGTAAAACAGATCAACTTTGTTACAAACAACCTGTTTCAGCCTTGTTGCTTCAGTCATGACACAGTTTCTATCTTTAAGTGAACTCTTCTAAAAACATTAAAAACCTGATTTTCAGAAGTCTCTGAAATAAAATATTCTGTGTTTCTTCTAAATTTATTAATCATTTTGTCAATTGTACCATCAGGAAATCATATTATAACAGCTCAGTTAATGAGCTTTCACAACTTCTTGCTCCTATGATGGCTTTCATTTTTCTCATTATACTCACACCGCAGCAGGTCAGTTTAAATAAAACACATCTTTGTATCAACATGGTTACCATTTCTTCCTCCGGGGAGAAACATTAAGCAGTTAAAAGGCATCAGAAACCTCTAATTAGAGGGAGAATCCAACTTTCATAGATTAAAGGTTAGATTTAGGGTTAAACTTACTCCCATTAGTACACACAAGACAAGTGTCTACCAGGTCAGCTTCAAGTTTAGAGAAAATCCCAGCACCATTACACCACCACCATCATTGATTAGTTTTTTTTCTAGCCCACAGTTACGGTTATTTCTATAAGGATGTGAGAAGAGGCTTGTTAAATAATAAGCAGCAGCATGCAAGTGCCCAAATACACTATTAAATAGCCAAAGGAGCTTCAATTACCCAGAATTAACGCTGGGAACGTAACCATCTCAGTCCTGCTGGGACAAAATAGACACAAGCCTCAGTTTTTCCTTCTTATTTAGATCCATATGCACATTTCACAGGAATAAGGATATGAGATTACAAGCATGTTTAGGTTGAACTCACGCTTTGTCAAAATATGACGTATGGAGCGCTTGTGAGTAGCTGGCTGTGTTTGCATTCAGCACGTTGCTGTTGTCAAGCGAGTACGCCTTCCTGGCTTTCTGGTCCTTGGCGAAGTTCCTGCAAGCGGCGAGCTTCGACTCCAGAGCCTGTGGAGAGAGAAAAGACGACGAGGGAAGATGAGGAGTTCCTGCATGAAGGTGGAGGACAGATGAAAGAAGATCGACTGGGAGAGGATGGAGAAATGACTCACCCCAACCTTCCGAAGTAAATCACTGACGATGTTGAGGGCTGATATTCTGGCAGACGGAGTCAGCGGCGAGTTGCTGCCGTAGCCATTAGGCAGAACTGACAGGAAAAAGATTTACATTTAGAGATTTGACTTAAATCTATAGCAGTGATCATTACCTCATTTTTATATTTTACACATTTTTAATAAACCCTCAGGATCTGTTCTGGCGTTTCTTCATTATATCATTTTTATTTGTTCAATAGAAACACACATCACAGCTTAGAGTAGAAAGCAGACTTAAGTCCTAAACTTACACACTGCTAGTGCAGAATATGAGTTAAATAAGCTTCCAGTTACAGCATGTAGCTGCAAGTTTAACTAACTATACATTCACGTCTTTCACTTTTTCTCCACTGCTGTGTTAAATTTTATTTAAGATTAACAAAACTGGTATGTTTATGAAATCAGAAAAAAACTAGAAATACAAGGTAAAAAGAAAGTCTAAAACTTATTAGAAATCATAGAAATCTCTTGAGGATTAATTTTTCCTCAAAGATCTTACGCCAGATACGCCAAAAAGACACACACACACACATACACACACACACACAAAACCCCAAAACAAATTCAGCTTAGCAGAAAATGCAGCAACCTTTAACCCTTTAATACCTAAATTTATTTACCATTTTATAAACAGAAAATAAATACAGTAAAAAAAAATAAAATTAAAAAAAAGGAAAACATAAAATGAAAAAGATTGTAATAGGAAAAAATACAACTGAATATTAAATAAACAAATAAATACAAAATATAAATAATATTTTATATAAAATATTAAAATAAACACATAATTATGAGTGAATAAAAACAAATAAATAAATTAGATAAAAACAAATAAAATATTAAAAGGCCAGAAGCTGTCACAAATTTGTGACTATAGGCGTAGAGAGGTTAACATAAAAATACAGCATTTAAAAGCAATGTTTCAGAAAATATCTAAAAGTGACATTGTACACATTCTGAAATATATTTCAGAATATTTTGTTATTTTTTGCACATCACAGTTAAACAAATTCAGCCTCTTTATGTTAAGTGGCTTCACATAACTTTTAATAAATTCTTTTGAGGAAAATATTTGATTTCATAGCGGGTATTAAGACCGTAGCTCTGATCTTTCTTTTATCTCTGTTTATTGTTAAAAGGGGTATTTAATGCATCATTTCATACTAATCCTTAACAAAGTACACTTTTCACCTGATACTTTATTCATAAGAACAGCAGGTTGCATGAATGAAGGTGTGTGAAGAGAATAATCATGTGGAATCTCCATTTCACACTGAAAGTGGTGTTGAATGAATATTCTTGATGCACAAACTAACTTTATCTATGTTAGATCCAAAATCAGAAGAAAATATGAAAATATATCCATCCCATTCAAATTCTACTGCATTTCTCTCGTGTTAATGAGACACAAAACCTGCTGTTTGTTTTACTACATCTGCAAAGTATCAGACAGCTCAACAAGTCTTTCAGTACTGTATTTATTCAGCTGAGAATAATAAGTTTCAACACTGACTACTGAGGGGTATTGCACGAAACCAGAATAAAGAAATCCAGGATAATTAAGCAAGCCCAGCTTGACCTAGCTTGCGCGGCCTATCCTGGCTTAATTGGTTGCACGTTTGCTGAGCCAGGATGAGAAGGTGCGGCTAGGTTAAGCCAGGTGAAGATAGTTGGGATAAGTGCGTGTGCACGGTATACTGAAGCAGACCTCGCGATCGTTCACAGAATCACCGATGGGGAAATGGATAAAAGTCGCGCGTCCTACTTCACGGCCGCTGAACAACAGCTCCTGACGGAGTTCTCTGACGAAGTTAAGGATATTATAAGAAAAAAAAAGGCAATACCAATGCCATAAGTAAAGAACTAGAGAGAGCCTGGCAGACAATAGCCGACTGGCTCAATGCGTAAGTAGTCAAAAACTGTACAATTAGTAAACAGTGCTCCACTGGAACTGTCATAATTAGGCTACAATTAAAGGAGTTACTTTTCAAATCCACTAACTGTTGTATACTTTAAGAGTGACAAGCAGGTGCATGTTACTCAGGAAATGTAGAGTATGATTAGGTGCAAACAATTATCCACAATGTGTCATTTAATCTATTTTCCTCATGAAACATTTTTATCTATTTTATTTTTCTATCCTTCATAAAGGACAAACCTGTCTGGCCATAAAAGGACCTGGCAGCAAGAAAAAATTAAATATAAGAACATTTTGCAGGCTGGTAAGTGACTCCAAAGTAGATAACTGTGAACAAATGAGGTGAATAGATAAGGTGTCTGCTGACATGTTCAATGTCTGTATGATTGTAGCAGTTAAAAAAAAAAAAAAAAAAAAGCCTATAGAACTGGCACAGGGGGCGGCCCACCAAGCCAGGATGTGACTCCAGCAGAGGAACTGGCACTCCATTTAAATAAAGGGAGGCCAGTGATGGAGGGGATCCAGGGAGGGACAATAACTGACTCTGTCCCAGCCACAGAAACTGTCCGCTTCATACAAGCAATTCTACTGCACATGGAACACAATCAAATAGAATATAGTGTCTGACTTTGGATAACCTTGTAGTGTCTGGGAACACAATTACACTTTTGGAGCCACCAGAAGATGATCCGGTTAGTACAGTGTCTCGAAATCACAGGCTTGGTATGTTCTGTGAAATCTTAATCCAAGTTCTCTCGCTACATGTATACGGCACGGGGAAGGCACATCTGCAGCTGCAGAATGCACGTCTGCAGATGAGGAGACTGTGTCAGTGGAGTCCAGAAGGCTTGAGACATGTCAATTTTATGGGATTGGCCTGCTTATTTATTCCATGAAGGATATGAAGTCAGTGATGTGGTGCTAATAGAAAATGTGTAGCAGGACCCGGATGCTGCACAGTCTTCTAAGCAGCCTGGTAACATTGTGAGTATTGGCTAAAGTACATCTACGTTATGCACAAATCCCGCTGTGCTAATTGACATTTCCTTTACAGACTTCATAAACTGTCAGAATGCTTTATTCAGGGCACCTGGAGAGAGAGATAGAGCTGGCAGATGTTAAAAGCTGACTCAAAAAGAGCAAGCCCCAAGGAATGGAGCTGGATCTTGAGATTAAATGCCGGGCACTCAGAAAAAAGGAAATCCAGTAACTGAAAATCTGTATCTCTCAATGACATAGTCATCTCCAAAGGCCAGGGGATGTGACCTGTCCCTGAAGACTCGTTCACGTCTGAATGCTCTTCTGAGGATGCGGGCTTCCTCGTCCAGCACATCCTTTGAAAAAGGGCAAGCCATTATGAAGGGGAGTTGGACCTATATATTCTACATTGCCCTCGTCACGGATTTCTTTGAATACACCTTTGTAACCTCATCCGCTGTGTTTTGTAATCTCAATTAATGCAATAAACCATATATTTATAAAACCTCTGACAGCAATTTGTCAGCAGTCTTCATTAGCATAGCAATATAACACTTGGCCTGAGCAATAATACTGCAACTCGAATCCATATAAAAAGGCTGTTGCGATTACGAACAGATTTCGATTAAATGTACAGTGACTGTTTATGTAATATTTTAATACTGGATGATTAAAATGACGCGCCATACTTAGGAAGACCATGGACATGCTGTAAAACACATTAATTCCTCACAGAATTGACGCTGGACATGCAGGTGACTCGCTAGGATTAATCTTCCGGCAGTTAGCCTGGTCTGGACCAGGCTAGCTGCAGCGGATAAATCACCACAGTAACTTGGCCGGGTTTAGTTTGAGCTGCTTTCATACAACTGACTTAGGGCTAAATTCAGCCAGGATAACCAACATATCCCGGCTTAATCGCTTATCTTGGTTTCGTGCAATACCCCTCTGGTCAAAAATTTTTTATTTTGATTAAATTATTTATTTTCTGTTATTTATTTGATAATCTGACATTTATGACATCCTTGCATTAAGCTCAACATACCTCCCTAACCCATCAATCTAGCGTTGTCGTACAGTCCCTCAGGGCTACCCCTCAAATCTATTTAAAGCTTTTTATTTTAAATATTTCACTTAGATTTCTTTTAATTGAATTAGATTTTTTGTAAGCCACACCCTACCAATGGATCAGTCCACGTTTCCTCCTAATCCCCCTTTAAATAGCACCAGAGGCACTGAGCCAATGTGCAGCTTATTAAATTAGAGGGAGATATGTCTTTACATAAAAAAACACACTGGAAAACAGATTACTTTTAATAAAGGACAGGTCTGATTACTTTGTCTGCACTTGCACAATTAAGGAAATGCAGATGTGGAAGACGAGCTGTAGATACCTGTTGGGTTGGCAAAGGCGTTATCCAGACCTTTGGCTAGCGGGGTAGCAGGGAGGGAAAGGGATGCCTGCACAGCAGAGTCCATCTTCACACTATCCTGTGTGGGAGAACTTGGAGCAGATGTCCTGGTTGCATCTGCCTGCCTCTCCCGCACAGCCAGCTCCTGCCGCAAGTCTTAAACCAAAAATAAAGAGATCAGCTAAAGATTTAACAAAATAAAAGACACGGCCTAAAATATCTGTGGGCAAGTAGATCAAACTGTCATGGTTCATCAAAGAGGAGGGGAACTGCAGCAGCTTTAAGTTAATGAGCCAAAGCTGTGACCGCCAGCATGGCTCATTAGTGGAATTCAGTCAATAATCACCTCTGGCTTCATCCTTGAATCTTTGTACAGAGACCAGAAGGGACTCCTTCTCATCCAGCTCACTTTCCAGGAAGGCATTTCTCTCAATGGCCTGGTTCAGGCGCTGCTCGAAGTTCTCAAGAGACACAATGGTGGCTCTGAGAAAAAAAGACTTCATTAACTCTGCTCAAGTATCATCAGAAGCAAGTCCTATATGTTTACTAACTATTATTCCAGTACTGTTACTCTAGATGATAAATGATCAATATCTCAGACATGTATTGATTTTAATCCAATTAAAGCCAGCAGTCAAATGAGTTTCAAAGCATTTGCTAACTTTAATGAGCTTTAAGAAAATTCTCTTCTACAGCAGATTAAATAGTGAGATGTGTTGGAGATTGAAAAACACCTGCATCCTAACAATGAATTACTTGTTTTAGGTCACATCTGCTTTATTAATATTACATTAGATGAAGCAGTAGTCAACCTAACTCAGAGGTCTGCAACGTATACTAATAAAAAGACATTTTTACCACCTGTCCCCCTAAAAAAAACATAGTTTAGAGCAGAAAAACCTGTTTGACTCTAAAAAATAACTTGCAATACACAAACCTATTAACATCTTATTGTCACGTGATGGAATATAATAAATATTCAGCATTTTCAGCAAAAACCAAATGCCTCTACTTAATGAGATAAAAATAAAAAGTGAATAATAAAGGGTGAAATACACTCAAACCTTTTGGCTCTCTCTAAGTCGTCGTTGGACTGTTCGAGCTCTCTGACATATTTATGAAGCTGCTCCTTGATGCTGCGCGTTTGGCCGAGGTCATCCTCCAGCACGGAGATCTGCTTGTAGCTCTGAGAGTACTGCTGCTCCAGCTTCTCCTGAGGAGGAGGAGGAAAGGACATGATGAAGACTGAAACACTGTACTGTACATGTGACAGCATTTAACCAATAAAAACAGCGAGAAGCAGAGCTATATATCACACAATGATTTAATATCCACCAACTCACACCACCATCCATTTTTCAAGGCTTTTCTCACTCCGCCTTTCCATTACTGCTGCGGATGTGAAGTGTGACCTATATATGCGAAAGCCCTGTGACAATCAGCTCAATAAAAACCACAAGCCTGTTTGTGTGTCTGACCTATATAAGCTGTTGAATTGGTGTCTGAATGAACTGTAACCAACCTCACAAAAGGCCAGACAGGCCCCTGTTTCCGCTTCACATCTCATTCTCACGTGCTAATAATACCGCAGTGAATAATGTAAAATGTTTTATATTAAGCTGTGCTTTCTGAAATGCTGCTAAGGTTCTTGAATGCTTTGATTTACTGTGAAGCACTTTGTGACCTCCAGTCTATCAACTGAAATGTCACACATGAGTGTAATTTTTCATTGTAAGGCGTAATTATAAGAAAATATGGAAAATCTTAAATCAGGACTGTGGAATGAAATTAACAAAATGAAAAATACTTTATTCATCCCAGAGAGAAAGTTCAATCCCCATCAAACACCATAAAGACATGACCTAAAGTTTTTTTAAAAACTGGAAATGTTAATTTAACTCATTTAGCCCAACTCTACAAATTTAGGATGAAAAAAAATATGTAAATTCAATCTGTGATCTTCTGCTTATTAATGCTCTTTCTTCACTATTTTAGCTTAACTTTGAACTATTTTGTTAAATTCAGCTTTATATGTACAGCACCACTTAATAACAAAGTCATCACAAAGCACTTTTACAGACACAGTTCAATTCAGTCCGTTCATTATAATTTAACCTCATTATAATCCTGTTCAAACAAATACACAATATGATTCACATTAGTGCAGCTTATAACTGTTCATACTGTCTAAAACCAATCAATATAACTACCCTGCAAAGGAAGGACCTGAAAGGCAAACTATCTTTTGAGTAGAAAAGCCTGAAAACTGCAGTTCCTTACTTTGAATAAGTGATTATATCTAAACCGATCACAATAAAATAAAATAGAAGCTTCATAATGGCTGCACAAAATTACCAAATGCATTGAAGTTTTGTTTTTTTGTTTTTTTTCAAAAAGGGTAAAGAAGGAAGTTTGTCTCTCATCACAATCTACCCCCTTGCCATCATTAGAAAGTGAGAAAAAACTAAAGCTGAAATAAACATTCTCATATATGACTTTTTGGAGTTAAACAAAAGCTAACGGCAACATCAACATCACAGTGACTAAAACATGAATTTAGACACATTCAGACAGTTTGGTTACTGGGACAATTCTTCCACACGAGCTGTTCATTTTATATTTTTAAACCTTTGTTCAAACTTGCTTGCATTGGTGAATGGCTGATTGTTTCAAGACTCAGTTTTATTCATTAGTGCATCTTGACTAACTTGGTGCTAACTTGGAAGCTTCAATATTCTGAAAATGCAAAATGTTCTCCATTGGATGGTTTCTTTAACGCTTCATGACTTTGTACTATATTATGAAGAAGAAAAGCTACATGTTTGCATAAAGCCACCTGTGTACGATGGCTTCAAAAACTACATTCATTCTACACCAAGGCCGGCTTTACGCAGGGGCAAGAGGGGGCAGTGCCCCCTCAAACAAACATTCTGCCCCCTCAATCAAATGCGCCGAAATGGGCAAATCTCTCCAAACGCTCTCTCCCCTCTGTACTGAACTCTGTGTGTCGGAGCTTCACAGGATCCATTGTACTGTCTTCAACAAGTCCTTCCCACCACCACAGAAAACAACCAATCAGTGTTTAGTATGCAAATGAGTTGACATACAGCCTGATCTTGCGGTGTCATATTTCTCCCCCTCGTAGAGAGAGCGGCTGCTGAGCTCCAGCGGTAAAACTTATAGAGTAAAGCTCTGTTAAATGTGTTGTAGCGATACTGAATAAATACTTATAATAACAGACGTATTTATTGCATCTATTCTGTCAACTGGGGTTTGTTTCTGTTCTATTTAAACGTGTCTACGCCTGTTAGTAGGAGCAGTGATCAGTCACGCACGGGCCATAGATGTGACTGCCTCCTCGGTACAATACAGACTGAGGGAAAACGAGCTGCGCATATGACACCCCTCAAGCTCCGCCCAGCCTTTAGTTCAGCATGCTAGGACAAATTTGTAAGAGTTTTTGGGCAGAAAAATAGGAGACTGCTGTTGTAGAGTGAGGAAAAGTTTCTAAACAAAATAATGATTTGAAAAAAGGACCCACACTCCCTCCCCCCACATTGAGAGAAGATAAAAATAAGAAATAAAATAAAATAAAAATATAGATAAAAATAAAGATATCTAATGTTCTGCTCTGTTTTGGTTGTTTGATGGGTTTGTTCGTTTGGGATACCTCTTTTATACTGTAGGTTATTTACATTTGTATACATATATGAGGTTATTGTAACAAAGTTATTTTAGATGCATTAATGGCTGTACGGTAAGAAAATTATGTTGTTGGTTCTTAAAATTTTGATGAAGGATCATTTAGTTTTTAGTCATTTTCATTTATTATCATTATTTCCCCCTGAAGGTTCACTGCCTTATTTTGGTAGGGGGTTTAATTTTTTGCTCTGTTATTGTTGTGCTTGATAGTTATGATTCTTTAATCATTATGGTCTATATACAGACAGAAACAAACACACAGATAGTTGAGTTTATTGTTATGAGTTTCAAATTTATTCAAAATGCTTAGACATCTAATGGCTGTCCAATAGGGCAATTGTTATTTTGTTGGTTGTTAAAGCTTTGATAATGGATCATTCTTTTCTTTTTTCTTACTTCATTTTGTTATTGATATTTTCTGTTCCCCCCCTGAGGGATTGCCACCTTATTGTGGTCAGGGGGTTTGCGTGCCTCAGTGACTCTAAGAGCTATACCAGCAGGAGCTTTGGTTTCAGGTGGGACACCCAAGCTGGACAGGTCTTAGAGTAGAGGCCTGACAAAGTGCAATCCTTTTCTTTGAAGTTGGACTCCACTAACAGCACAGTTCCGTTAAAGAAACACTTAAAAAACAACAACAAGAAAATGCTGAAGTATGTACTCATAATGCCCCCTTCAAATTTATGCCTGCCCCCTCATGTATGCATTCCTAGAACCGGCCCTGACTGTTGATTTATAGTGAAGAACAACTTCATGTTATGTCTACTTTACTTCAGTTTTTCACCTTTTTTCTTTACCTTTAACTTTATAAATTAAAGAGAAATGTATTATTTTTAATCGTTCTTACATGTTAAAAGCTGACTTAGTTATTTGGTTAATGAAGGAGAGATTTCCTTCTTCTCTGTATTGAGACAAGGGAAAATCCTGGAACTGCCAAGTTAATATAAAATTATAACCAGGTCTCACAACTAAACATGATACGCTGCAGAAACAGAAGAATATTTGTTTAGTTGGTTTCTCCCACAGTGAGTACTGATCAGTGTTGGCTTATTGATCAGTGATCAGAAAGTGGGAGTCAAACACTGAACATGATCCAGTGTGAGGAAGCTGCTGCAGGTGCTGCTACCAGACTCCATTAATAGTTCACTGCTTTCATTCTTCTTCTGCCACAAAGTTTCAGCAGAAACATGATGTTTGTGGAGAAGAAAAGAACGTTTGTTCCTCATCTATTTTCTCAGAGAGAGATCAGATGGAAACGATCAATCCTTCTTAAATCTAAACCACAGTTTAAGACGTTGTAATTAGCAAATAGCAAAGCAGAAGGATTCATGTTACACGACGCCTGGTCCAGGTTTCACATCTGCAGCATTCATGGTTTTACAGCTTCCTTCTTCCTGTCGTCTTCCATGTGAGACAGACTTTTTATTTCATTCAATAAATCACAACTCATTTTAAAATCAAACACCTTCAATCAGATGTTGAATGAAAAAGGAGCAGCAAGAAGTAAAGTCATTTAAACATCATGGAGCAGCTACACTCAGCTCAGAAGTCTCGTCTTCAAACCTCATCACGGAATAATTCTCCAGAAATGAGAGAAGACACAGAAATGTCCTGATGAGACGGTTTTAATGAGGAGAGTCGCTCTAAATAATCTGAAAGTTCACATCTCAGAGAACGTGCTGATGTTAAGAAAACCTACAAAGATTACTGGATCCATTTTAAGCCGTAACACGACTCAGAAATTCCTCCAATGACGTAGATTCAGCTTGTTCAGCTGCGTCTCTGTGATGGACATGTACGGCGAGTGGAAGGGGCCAATTCTGTGTTCACCTAGCACAGAAGAGGATTCTTCACCTCCATGGGAGAGCTTTAAAATGCAGATTTTTCTCTGGTTTCCAGGTGGCTGACGCCACATATTGTCCCACATCTCATGTAGAAATCTGATGGAAAACAAATATTTCTGCAGAAACACTGAGTGGAAGCTGGAATTTAACACATTTAATCACAATATCTGACAGAAAAACCACAGTTAGATTTTATTTCCCTCATCGTGTTCACAACTACTACAAAGTGTTTCTTTGGAAGAAGCTCTCACAAAGTCTTCATTTCTTTTCATGTGAATTTAGTCAGAAATGCTGCAGATATTGAAGTCAGGTTGCTGCTGGTTTCAGGACAAATAGCAGCTAAATGCTGCACTGCTCAGATCCACATGCACACATTTTAATGAGATGGCTTCACACTTCATTCCTCCAAGTTTTCTGTCTAGATTCAAGAAGAAACTTTGGCATTTGTCATTTTTTATGATAATTTAGAGATTTAAGCAGATCTAAATGAAGAACGCTGAAAGCAGAAATGTAATAAAGATGACTGAATATAGACAGACTGAGTGTCTCTGAGTGGCTGAAAGGACATGAGATTGAGTTTTGTTTATCATTATTGTAGCAGTTGTTATAATTTGCACCATTTTACATTTTTTAGGATTTGAACTTGTGTCATTTCTTGCTCTGGATTTTTGCACTAAACATTTATTTTTAACTAAATGTTATTTATTTTTATCGTTTTTGTAGCAGTTTGTTTAGTTTGGAGTGTTTCAGTGTGACTTTGTTTTGTTTGTTAATAAAAAGACAAAGATTTGTACATTAGTTACAAAACGTGTGCGACTGAGTGATGTAGCTTTCGTTTTGGTTAGCATTTTGCCGCGTAGGTTCTCCTGTTTAGCCTGGGGCACCTGCTGGCCTCGGACCGGCCCTGACTCAAGCAAATATGTCAGTCTGGCATCAGCCTGTAAACCAGAAACTGTGATAATATAAACGTCCTTACAAATGAAGCTAAATAAAGCAAACGGTTGAACACTGTTGTAAACGGTGGTTGTGTGTCTGCCAGTGTGTGTCTACAGGTCCTGCACTCCCAGCACCCGACTGACTCTCCCCTGAGGTCCTGGCTCATGAGAACTTTGCACATAGTTTGCACTGTTTTTAGCACAATTGCACTTTATATTGTTTCAGTGTTGAAATTTCCATGCATCATACATCATCCTCATCATGTGTCTCATCCTCTGATCAGCTGATCACCTTCTTCTCCAGCCTTATGTCTCCTCTCTGGTTTGTATCTGACTGCTTTCCTCTCCAGCGTCAGGTGTCCTCTTCATGGTCTGTAGATCTCCAGGGTCTGCATCCTGGTGGACTCCATCTCTGCTGCTTGCAGCGTCTCTTTCCTCAGCTGATCCGTCTTCTTCGTCTTGCAGACGTGCAGCGTTTGTGGGTGTAACTGGTGTGTGTCCTAGAAGCAGTGATGGTGAACAATCTGAGCCTCCATCATTTCTTAAGCTGGTTGACCTGCAATCACATGTTTGGTGTTATTAAAAAACTAGTTAACATTGGATGTGTCCATTAGTTTCACAATCTGAACCACTTAATCCAACCAGTTAACATCCCATCAGATCTCACAGAACACTCTTTGTATTTACCTGCATCTTTATTTTTTTTTTTTTTTTTTTTTTTTTTTATTAAATGAATTGTTGCATTTAATTTTAAACAGGTCGTCGACTGTCTTTCTGTCTCAGCAAGCAAGTAAGATCACGTATCCGTTGATCGTGACATTTCATAAAGATACTGGCATGTCCACCGTGGTGTTTGAAGGACGGAGATTTAACGTTTGTGGACCCTGACCACTGCTGGTTGGGACGTTGCGGGACGACAGTATGTTGCTCCATTCTCGTCTCTCCTGGACTGACGGAGCCCAATAAGCCTGCAAGCTGCTTTCACAACGATGCGCCGTCACAGACGTGATCTGGCGTGTCTGCAGCCCGGCGAGTTTCTGTTGCCACGGTTACCAACTAGCGTTAAAACAACAATTTACAACAATAAGGCTATTTGACCGGAACTTCTTTTATAGGTGTCCATATGGACACCCTACAGCCAAATAAGAATCGAGTATTCACCCAGACCATTCATGTTTTAATCACACAAAACAACTAAATGATGTCCCAAATACAAAACGGACTTAATCTTCCAAGGTTGCGCCCTCCTCTGGTGCATGAAGGTCGCAGACAGAAGTACAATGAAGGGGCTTGATCTTCAGCCTACATGATGGTTATTACATTGATTATTTAATATCAAAATGGAACAGATCTGAAAAGTTACTATATATATATATATATATATATATATATATATATATATATATATATATATATATATATATATACACATACACATATATATGTAGTATATTTTTATGTGTTAAAAAAAATAATGACAAGTTTATTGTTATCAATAATCGATATTACTAAAATGTTTCCAAACCAATGCAAAAAAAAATCTGGCCCGTTATAGCTTACATGATGTATATACGTCACTTGAGGTGCAGATTAATCTGCAAACCTACACATATTTTTCTTGTATTACCACTAATGTGAAAAGTCTGCAACCAGCCCACAGTGTCAAACCGCTGAGACCATTGAGGAAACGGTAACTACCGCTACAGAAACGGCAAGTGCCATTGTAGCAAGAGTGGCTGGCCTGAATCTTAGGGTTTCTCCATTTCTCTCTCTCTCTCTCTCTCCCCGCCGCCACCCTCCCCTCACCCTCCCTCTGCTTGTAGCCATTGAAAACAACTGCACAAAACTGCCGTTATTCCATCTGCGATCGACTAGTTTTGCCTCACGTCAGGTCCCGGATGTATGGCAGAAAAGTTTGAATTTAAGATCTGAATTTGAATTTCAGATCTGAATTTGAATGGAGAGAACTGAAACTGAACTATGAAAATGAATTAGGGAATGAATTTTTTCAAATACAAAAGTTTCAACTTTACCAGTATACACATTCAAAAAACAAAGATTGTCTGTAATGACAAACACCATCGACATGAGCGGGGAAAGTGACGTCATTTGTCCTGGTAAAAATTTAATAGAGGATATGTGAAATTACAGTTGTGTATAGAAGAATGAAACTGTGGATATGTGAAATGTTGTTTTTGAATAGGAAGAACTGAATAACAGATATCTCCAACACATATCCAGTCTGGCTATTAAATGTTAAAACAGCTTGCCAGACACAGCAGCATGTTTGTTTCCAGCTTCATTTCCAGCTTTACAAGTTAAACTGCTTTCTCTTGTTCTTGGCAGGGGCGGATTTAGGATAAAAGATGATCAGGGGCTTAGCCCACAGTGATGGATTTTTAGCATGTGTAAAATATTGGTGTTTTTTTTAACAGATACAGCATCTTAACTTTCAAATTCTGACCACCCTAAAGCAGACAAAAAGCACTGGATCACACAAAATAATTAGCTTTAACAAAGCAAAATGACATCATAAAACAACAATATCATCAGTCAGCTGCTGATTGAAGTCACCTCAGATCACTGGTCTAGGGAATAAACCTCACATCCACTAAAAGTAGAAAATATAAAACAAGACGGCTACTAAGTTTTGATGTGAGGATGAACGGAGCAAACAGTGGGTCTGATTTCAGCAGCATCAGGATGGAGGAAACATCTCTGCTGCTGCTGCTCTGTAAGTACTGGACTCATTTTACTCTGCTGTCTTCATGAATGTGGACGTTAAACTGAGCTGAGTTTCATTCCTCTGCAGCTCTGAGCTCACTGCTGTGCTGCACCACAAACGGACTGATTGATTGATAACACCAACCTGAACTCAGTTCTTCATGTTGTTGTTCAGTCTGTAGCTGCAAACATTTAGCAACAGCTCATCTCTTCATTCAGTTTAAACCTTCATTTTATTATAAAACCACAAGTTTGAGCTTCAGCTGCTGCGTTCAGTAACACAGAAGCTAACTGTGGCTAACACGGTGATAAACAGAAAACAGACTTACAATAAACAGTCATTCAAAACTGTCTGAGATGATGTGACAGTAAAATATAGACATAAATAAAATAGTAAATTAAGTTAAAACTACTAAACAGAAACAGAAACCTAACAAAAAATAAACTAGAAGCTCTCAGAGAGAACAGACCTCCATGAAGCCACAGGGTCACTTACCTGATAAAAACCCCACAAGGTCCAGCAGCCCACCCAGTACCCCCTATATGTGGAACCAGATCCAGAATACCAACATGATCCGGGTCAAACAAAGTCGGATTATAACATCTACCATAACGTCATCTTGTCTTTTTTTAATGATTCTGGATGTTTTCTGATGAGTTAGAAGCTGTGACGGCAAAATTATCTCCCCATAGCAAAGAATCCTTAAAAACAACCCCAGATCCAGGCGGTGATCCGGATCCCCCCGAAAATCTAATCAGTTGTTCTTTTATTCTGTTTCTGACATTTCCTGGATATTTAATGAAAACCCATCTATAACTTTTAGAGTGATGTTGCTGACAGACAAACTTAACAGCAGAGAAAACAGAATAAAATCATGTGGCTCAGCTTCGGCTCTGCTCCAACAAAGGAATGAGGAAGACTCCGATGGGGGAGTGTTGGAGAAAAATACATTACCAAGAGTCTGGATGAGGGAAGTTTAACCACGTTTATTACAGGAAAGAGAAATAATGCTTGTACAAGGAGAACATCACATCAGACTCAGAAAAGGTCTCAGGAGGTTCTGCAGAACCAGGACTAAGGAAAGTAGTTTTAGTAGCGCTGACCTCTGATGTCATGGAGGTCCTGGAGAAACTGATCCTGAGATGCCTCAAGCCCCCGATTCCTGCATCACAAGACCCTCTGCAGTTTGCATGTCGGCCCCATCTAGAGGTTGATGGTGCAATCATTCATCTGCTGCAGACCTTCAACACCATCCAACTCGTGGCTGAGGCAGAAGTTGGCAAACGTATGTAAACATGTACGAGTGTGTGAAAGAACCAAAGATGCAAACTGCTGCTGCAAGACTTCTGTCCTGAGTTATAGATTCATTGTGTAACAGGTACAGCGATGCGCCTGATGCTGGTTCACAGACATGAGCTGGTTTCCATTTCACCTGCTACATATAACTTATTCCAGGAAAGAAAGAAAGAAAGAAAGAAAGAAAGAAAGAAAGAAAGAAAGAAAGAAAGAAAGAAAGAAAGGAAAGAAGGAAGGAAGGAAGGAAGGAAGAAAGAAAGAAAGAATTACAAGACAACTCAAAGTGCTTTACATCAAAATTTAAAGGAAATTGCAAAAGAAAACATGAACAAACAAAAAAGAACAGATAGAAACAGATAGACAGAAACAAACAGAAGATTCAGTTTCAGATGAAATGAACAGATTTCAAACACAATCTTCATCATGACCATAATTACCATCATCATCATCAAAGTACAAGAAACACAGTGGGTAAAACACAGAAAAGTGACACATCCTGGATGTAACAGCATTTCTTCTGACTGGTTCTGGAAAGATGGATGCTGGTGGTCTGGATCAAGATGACCATCTCTGTAGAAAAGAATATCTTCTTGCTCCAGATTAGTTCTGGTCCACCTCACAGCTACGATGTTTCCATCATGTCCAGCTCTACATGGTAGAGAGACGTCGTGTTTGTCTGTCCTGCAGGAGAGGAAGCAACACAGATTAGAGAGTTTATGAGATCAGAGCCAAGCCAACTTTATTTATAAGAGCACTTTAGGACAGCAACCACTGGACAAAGAGCTGAACATAAAACAACTAAAACAATAAAACATTAAATAATAAAGGACAAGGCAATAAAATCAGCAAAACAATAAAATAAAAAAAAAAACAAAACAAGCAAAAAGAGCAAACTCATACTGAGTGAAACGCTAATGAAAAGAGGGTCTAAGCAGGGATTTAAACCTGGACAGTGATGAAGCTGGTCTGACCTGCAGTGGCAGAGACGTCCACAGCTCTGGTCCCTCCACAGAAAAGCCTGTCCCCTCTGAGCTTCCTCCACATCCTCAGCACCTCCAGGAGCAGCTGACCCGCTGACCGGAGGGACCGGGAGGGGGAGTACATGTGAAGCAGCTCAGAGAGGTGGGGTGGGACAAGGTCATTTATAGACTTAAAAACAAATAAAAAGATTTTAAAATGAACCCTAAAACGAACAGGCAACCTGTGCAGTGTGGTTAAAACTGGATAAATGTGTTCTCTCTTTCATGTTCCAGTCAACAGACGAGCTGCAGACGGGACAGAGGTTTCTGAGAGACACCAAAGTACAAGACATTACAGTATTCCAACCATGTTGTTATAAATGCATGAATTACTGTTTCAAAGTCCTGCTTTGAAAGAATGTGTTTGGTCTTTGCCAGCTGCCTCAGCTGGAAAAAGCTAGATTTGACCACTGCACCGATCTGCCTGTCTAGATTAAAATCAACATCCATTTTTACTCCCAGATTTGGGACAGCAACTTTATAATACTGTGCCAGAGGACCAAGTCGACAGGAGAGGACCCAGCAGCACCAGGACTAAAAAAAAAACAATTAAGGCCAACCAGACTTTGAGTTCATTGAGAGATTAAAAGTTTTTCTTAAGCGTGCTTCCTAATAACTGACCCAAAGGGAAGGAGGTATAATAAAAAGAGTAATGGCCCAAGAATGGACCCCTGGGGGACGCCACATGATAGAGGAGCAGAGGGTGACTGGAAATGGTCCAGTTTAACAGATTATGTCCTCTCAGACAGGTAGGACCTGAACCATTCCAGGGCAATACCACGAATACCAACACAGTGCTCCAGACATGTCATTAAAATGTTGTGATCCACTGTGTCAAAGGCTGCTGTTAAATCCAATAAAACCAAGATCACACGGTCACCAGAATCTGTAGCTAAAAGAAGATCATTAAAACCTCAGTAGAGGCGACTCGGTGCTATGAAGAGACTTAAAACCAGACTGAAAGACCTCAAAAACATTATTTACCTCTAAAAACTCCTTTATCTGTGAGAAAACAATCCTCTCTAAGATTTTTTAAATGAAAGGAAGTTTGGAAATTGGTCTGAAATTACACAGAACGGTGGGATCCAGGCTGGTTTGATGAGCAGTGGTTGGACATAGTATCTTATAATCTTTAGGAACCAGACCTGAGGACAGATTGTTGTTAATAACAGCAGAATCGATGGTCCTACAGTGGAAATAAGCTCCTTGAATAATCGTGGTGGGAGAGCATCTGTAGGGGAACCCGAGGGCTTCAGAAGACCAACAATCTGACAGTGAAAAGACGAAGACACCGGTTCAAACTGGTAAAAAGGATAAGAACAGGGGGCAGAAACTGATGGGTCAAAGACCGAAGACGGTATCTCAGCCCTAAAAGAAATCACCTTATCTACAAAGAAATTAAAAATCTTTCACATGCTTCAATTGAGGGATCAATACTAACAGTCTGAGGAACATTAAGATCATAATCTATTGTTTTAAATGAAACCCGAGGCTCGTGGACATAATGATATCAGACAGATATTTTCTTCTTACATCTCTCACTTTTTTTATATTGATGCCAGCAGTCATTTAAAATCTGAAACAACACCTGGAGTTTATCCTTCTTCTATTTTCGTTCAGCTTTTCGGCACCGGCGTCTGACAGCGCGAGTCGTTTCATCCAACCACGGCTCAGCTTTGGTTTTAGGGAACCTGGATTTTAGAGGAGCCACGACATCTAAAATCTTACAGGTGGAATAAAACCAAGAGCTGAGTTTATCCGTGTCATGGCTCTCAGGAGAGGAACTCTTCACTTCCATAGCAGCATCAGAGAGACCACACTGGTCTGAACTGGACCAGAGGAAGACCTGGACCACTGGAGGTTCAGCCTGATACAAGATGAGTGTGTGGACGCAAAGACACAGCTGAAGATCCTCCTTCCACCATGAAGCAGTTCTTCTGATGTCCAAGCAGTGAAAGAACACAGATTAAATACAAAGTTGTTGTAATCCAATAATAAAAGCAGGAATAAAATAAAATGTTTGAGTTTTGAGACAGCTGCAGTGCATCATGGGATACAGTATGTGAAGGTGGTCAGATGCATACTGGAGGTTTGACAGAAACGTGAATACTGAGCAGCACGTTTACTAAATCTGTGCAGTCCTGTTTGTATTTAGAAATATTTTTTTAAAAAAGAAAAAAAACCTGTTTGTCTTTTACAGACGAGAATATTTCAACAAAAATGATCTAATTTATCCAGAAAATTATATATATAATAAACGACGGCTGCTCCTGCACTACCCGATGGATTCTCGGCTGCGTCTGTATATAATTTTATGTAACTATAAAACTTGTCAATATATGCCTGAACAGAACCTGAATTACAGCCCCTCCCCCCTGCTCTTCTTTTCCAGTAAGGTACAGTCCACTTCTCCACTGGGAGTGATCCTTGGTGGAATTACCGACCTTGGCACAGCCGGGCTGATGTTTATTCCAGCTCTTCCCATTTCAGCTGCTCTTTCCAACACTTTCCATCCAAAGCTCTTATATCTCTTCTTCTCCACTTCCCAGCATGGTTGCACTGTAGCTTGTGTGGGGGGTCTGACTGTGTCCTTTTAAATTAACTCAATAATTTAAAGACAGCTGCAGTCTTCTAAGTACAAACGGCATGTCTCCCACCTCAACCTGCAATGCTGCCGCTGGAGTTGTCTTAACAGCACCAGAGATGAAGCGTAACGCCTGACTCTGAATGTTATCCAGTTTGTTTAGAACTGTGTCAGCAGCGGATCCAAACACTACACAACCATAATCTACTGTAGTCCTTATTAGACCAGTATACAAAGCTTTCAAAGCCTGTCTGTTTGCACCCCGTCTTGTCCAACCAAACACCTCTCTACATTAAGCACTATTTTTAATTTTCCCACAATCTCCTCAGTATGACATGCTTGAGTAAGTTTTTTTTATCAAACAATACACCCGAAAACTTGAATTACTTTACTCTTTCAATCACTTGGTAATATAATCTAAGTTTCAGTTGAGGGGCGGCTTCTCCAACTTTTTCTTTCTTCTACGCGTCCACCATATTAGTCGGGCAGGAAGTGAGCGGTTCTGTTTAACTGGGATTAAATATTAGTGTTTGTAAATATTTAAGATGATTGTTTTTGTGTTCAATTACTGGTGAAAAATGTTTGAAACCTCATAAATATGACTAACTAACAATAATACTATATTATCTATCAATAATCAATAATCACTGATAAATAAAAGTGTTTATGGGGTTTAAAGTAAGTCATATTCTGAATGGGTGGGAAGAATCATTGTCAAAGAGAAAACTAAAAACTTTGTGTTAATCAGAAGCAGATGTGGTTCATTTATCCCTGTAAGATTAGATATTATTATTATAATCCTCTGGTTTAAAGGCATCGTTATATAAAATATTAATGTCTAATTTATTTGTATATAAATGCATTCTTAAATAGATGTATATATTTATTCATTATTTTTGAGAAAATTAGTCTTACAAAACATTTAACAATAAAAACCTGCAGCCTGTTGTCATTACTTTTTTCTGCTAATAGAGTCCATAAGAATAACAGACAAAAGTAATCACATGTACCTCTTTAATTATGTCCAATGTGAAGATTCGAGTGCTACAGCAATAAGATATTTACATGATGTAATTAATTATGACTAAAAAAAAACAGCACAGAATTTAGAGTTTAAACAGTGTTTAGGGAAGCACTGATCCACATTTACAGATACTATTCTGATACCAGAGTTCTATTATTGTTATTATTATTGTTTTTCTTTTTACATGAGGCTTTACTAAACTCCTCTTTACAAGCAAATATATGTACCAATGCATGTCCCAAAAGGCAACTTGAAGCATGAGGTCAGAAAACAGGAAAAATCCCATCCTGAAAACAAACATGCAACTGTAAGATGATACTTATTCAATTTTAAGACAGCGTTACTAGATACTACATACTAGTACAATATACCAGATAAAAAAACTGTCATATAAACAGCACAGATCACCATGGCAACACAGTTTGTGTCAACATGAAAAAAGGGGTGAACTTCTAGACTACTCCTTTCCAAATAAATACAAAGGGCTGCTTCATCTGATCAGCACAAATTAGCTACACAGACTCTTAGCATAAAAAACAAGGTTTTAAATATTTGCAATAAAAGAAAAGTTAAAACAATTTGATCAGTAAATTAATGCTCGTGTCTCTGATAAATGTCTCCTGGATGATAAACTGTACCTTGGCTGCAAGTGTTTAATCAGGCTGTGAAACATCTTGTTTTCCACCACCGACAACGGTTTGTCATCGAGTACGATGAAACTGAGCAACTTCTCTGTAATCCCTTCAGCTTTTACTTCTGCTGAAAGTTTACTTTGCTTTTTCAATAACTCCACAAGAGATTCCTGCCGGCTCTTTTCCTCTTTCTCCCGCTGGCTAAAAAGTCTTTGTGCTCTTTTAAGTGATACTTTTTTAAATGTGTGATTAAATTAGTGGTGTTGTACATCACGACGGAGGTTCCACCTCTCAGAACAACAGCTTTACAAACATTGCATGTTGCTGTCTTGCTTTGGGGGTTTCAGCTGAAAAATATCTCCACACTGTGGACATGTTGAGTGGAAATGTTTGCTAACTTGAGTGCTGCTCAATGCTAACCTGCTGCAAACTGCAGAACGGATTTCCTGAATGGAAATTTCCGATCCATGAATTAAGTTGTTATCGGAACCACATACCGATACTGGATCGCATCGGCCACATCCCTAGCGGTATTATAAAACCCCTTTTATTTTTATATTTTTACATCTATTATTAAAAACATTAATATACAAAACATGGTATTTAAAAATTCATTGCATCAATAAAATCTGTCCCAACAGTAATAAATGTTACTATAGTAAACTCTGTAATACTAAAAATAAATCTTATTTATTTAACATCCATCCTCAACATGGAGATTTTGGACTAACTTTTGAATTTTCTCATTTATTTTTAAATATATTTCTTTATAATTAGTACTTTTCCCTATAATTTAATATTTTAACTTGCTCCTAATTTCTTTATTCTGGGTTGTTAGAGTTGTTTTAGACACCAGATGTCAGTAAAGAGCTTCTTCACTTGTTTCATGCTCAGTCTGTTGTCAGACGAAAGGGTCACTAGTTGACAGAAACACTGTTCAGTTCATCAGCGGTGACTTTGTCTTCAGTCTGTCTCAGCTGGATTTCATAGAGCTGGTGTGGTGGAGCAGGTAAACATGGAACACCTGCAGGATTGTGGCCCTCGGGACCAGAGATGACCATCCCTGGTTTACAGTTTTACAACACAGTGTGAAAAGTGTTAAATGTGTTTGAGGTTTTGCTAAAAGATGGACGAGTTTAGCAAAATGTGTCCAAGTACCTGAACAGTGTTTGTTTGGCCACAGGAGGGTTTGATTAGAGAAATTAATTTAGAGCTCTGAGAATCTGGTTTAGAGAACAAGGTTTAGTGTTTTAGCAGCTCAGAAAGGGAAAAATATTGTTTGACATTCACTCCAATATTTAACTGAATAAAGAACGAGCATGTGCAAGTAAAGGTGCATCAGGGACAAACCACCAAACTGTGCAATGAAGCTTTTCCATCAACTCTGAGTTGTCTGACCTTTAAACAAAGTAAATGAGACGGACCTTTGAAGGAAGAAGAAACACAAAATTCAAGTAGCAAAATAAAGCTGTCAATAATTTAAAAAAGTTATTTTTCTTTGTATGAACTCATCTCATCTTTCAGTCTTTATTCTAGAGCTCCTAATGTGTGCAGGGCAGAGACACAGTAATTTGCCTAAAGTTTAATTTTAGTATTAAACTGAAAATAAAAAAAGATATTTTCTTTAGTTCTTTCCTGTAAAAAACTGATGTTTGTTGAAATCACTGAAATATGTTAGAAATATGGACAAGTGCTGGTAAATTCATGTATATGAATAAATTCAGGTTCAGAAAACTTTACGAGTTTACCCATACGAGCAGTTCATTAAATAGAGGGAAAATGCACATCATTCAATAAAGTGTTAAAACAGTGAAACACACATAATAACATTAAAAGCTAAGGTGAGAAACTACAGTTATGTTTGTTTTTTCCTGTGTTGCTGATGTTTTGGTGGATTTTCATCTCGTCTGTCTTGTGTAGGTGCTCCCGATGATTGTCTGCTTTGTTTTTGTCTTGAAGCTGTTGCAGCTGGTTTCCTGTTCCCTTTACAGGTGTAGCAGCTGGTTGTCTGATGTTTCCTGTTTAAGATCCAGCTGTGCTTCCTCCAGCTGTTACTCCTTCATGGTGGATGAGCTCCTGGAAAGTTTCTTCCTGAATGAGTTCTCAGGATCTACAGCAGGACACACCTTCATGGACGCTAACAGTCTGAAACAAGCAACGTACTGGAGTCCAAAACGGATTCAGTGATGCACACAGCTGATCAACTTATGACACCACTCTGACATCACAGATCACCGATCAGTGCTGATCAATACCAGGTCTGCAGGCTGTAAAAACAGGCGGAAGCTGCCTGAGTGTCCTTTCTTCATCCATCTTCATCCATGATCATAAGAGGAGCTGGATCAATGGATCTGCTTCCGTTCTTGATGTCCTCTGTTTGATCCCAGACCTGGACTGTCCCTGCTGAGGAGACAGAAGACAGTCAGACAGACAGTCAGACAAACAAACTAAAAGCCATAAAATCAGCAAACCTTTGACTTTCAGCAGGACTGTTTTTAGTTTCCGGGTGTTTCCCTCCATGCTGTCGACTTTACACTGATACCGTCCACTGTCTTGATGTGTGGGACATGTCAGAGTCAGACTGAGGTCTCCAGTTGTCTGGTAGTCTTTGTTCATCTTTGTTCTTTCACTGTAGACCTGGTCCTGCTCTCCAGGCTGATCAGAACCGTTTTCACACACATGGACCTTTATCTCTGGTTTAGGTTCAAGGCGCTTCCAAACCACTGTAGCATGTTCAGGCAGGTCAGGTGTAGTTCTGAAGGGCAGCGGGACAGACTCCGCCCCCTCCTTCACCTCCACCTGGCAGACTGAGAGAAGAAGAAAACACCATCAGCTGTACAGACAGCAGCAGCTTTTCATGGCGTCACTGAATGAATCCAAAGCTGTAGAGAAAGCTGCAGGACAGAAGCAGGTGAGAGCAGAAGGTAACAGGAAGGTCTGCAGACTGATGCTGTCGGGATGTTTAGTCCATGTGCTGCTTCACAGGGATGTCTCTTCACACCAAACATGTCTACTGTCAGAGTCCAAGTTCTCTCCACAACAACCCTCTGCTGTGTCCACACAGCATTTTACACACGACACACCTTCACATCACAGTCTGTTTCTGCAGCAGCATCATTAAATCCACACCATCCACTCACCTCATCTCTCTTCTTCAGGCCGGCTTATTGATCACTTGTTGATCAGTGGTAGTCAAACACTGTGTGAACATCAGCTGATCCAGTGTGAAGAAGCTGCTGCAGAACCAGACTCCATGAAGATTTAACTGCATTTAAAGCTGCAGCTGCTCTTTCTTCTTCTTCACATTAGAAACATCAAGTTTGCAAAGAGAAAACTGGATGAGTGAAAATACGAGTTCCCGTCACATGAGAAGCAGCTTTCCAGCTTCATTTCTACCCCCTGAGCTTTCCTATCAAGCAGCATCTTTCACTGGAACCTGACTTCAGCCCAGTTTAATATGAAAATGATAATCAATGAATCCGTCATTCCCAGCAACAATTGCTCCTGATCAGATTTGCTGCTTCCTACATAAAAACTGCATCATTCCATCCGTCCTGTAGGAGCGTCTTTGCAGGGTGAAGCAAGCGGGAGAAAGCTTCAGTTTCTGAGTATAATCCCAGCTTACAGTCAGAAATCTGATTCCAGATGGAAGGAGCTTTCATGTCTGGATTGTATTACCTCACCTGTTGGTTCGGATCGTTTCTCTGCTTCCACTGATGCAACACACACATCTGCTCAGTTTCACACACAACTAGTTAATGACGGTCATTCAGGAATGTTTCTCTACAAACACTGAGAGAAAAGATGAGGAAGCTCTCACACCATCTTCTTCATTTCTGTTCCTGCTGATTTCAGGACTAATCTTCTTCTCAGATGTGAAAACAGGGTTTTTGCTTTCATGCTGCAGGAAGTGAAAAGCTGATGTTTCTCTTCTGATCAGCTCATCTGGTCAGCACAAACTTCTCTCTACACAAGTGGGAATTCTGGAATGTTTCCATTGATCCCATGTCTCTGTCCTCGGAAGTGATCAAACTTGTCCCGACTGTCCTGTATCTCTGCCTACTGCAGCTTTTCCTCAACTTCACTCATTCTAATGTGATGTTATGTTCAATGACAAACAGCAGCTAAATGCTTCACTCATTAAATCTCCTTTACACTCAAACACACGTTCCAAATGAACTTTCTAACCAGTATTGATCACAACTAATCAGCTGATTGGAACAATACAGAAACATGAGATTTAAAGCACTGACCTCTGACTGTGAGCTCCACTTGTTTCTTCTTCAGGGTGTTCCCCTCCATGCTGTAGACTCTGCAGGTGTAGGTGTTACTGTCTTTGTCTGTGGGGTGTTTTAGTGTCAGACTGAGGTCTCTGGTTTCTAGCAGGTCTTCATTCATCTTTGTTCTGTTGCTGTACCCCTGGTGCTGTTTTTCAGGCTGGTCAGAACCTTTCTGATACACATGGACTATCCTGTAACTGTCCCTCCACTCCACTTTAGCATCAGCAGACAGGTGACCTGTGATTTTCCAGGGCAGTACGACAAAGTCTTTCCCCGAATCCACCACTACCTGTTCAACTAAGAGAAACAAACACCATCAGCTGTACAGACAATAGCAGCAACTCTTTCTCTCTGACTGTATGAAGGCAAATATTTGCAGGTAAAACATGTTTGACTGGGCCCAATCTGAAATCTTTCCCATTGCTCCAGTCAACAGAGACAGTGTTGTTTATGCTGTCTGTCCAATCAGCAGCAGGCCTCAGTGTTATTGTCACATGACCACAATCAAAGCTTTACTTTCTGAAGCAGAATCAGTGAAAAATGTAAACAAAACCTGTTCTGCTTTATCTGAATTTTAACAATACAAATTTCTACTCTCAAACTTGTCCATCATGAACATTTCAGCCATTTCAACTCTTTTTTTTCCTTACGTATGGTGTGTCGGCCATGTTTGTGTTACTATTACTACTTAAAGTGTGCGTGTTGGTCAGAACTACTTGACTGTGTTCTCTGTGCATGTAGCAGGCAGTGTCTCTTTTCTCTCTGACCCAGCAGACATGGCTGGTGAGGACGGGCTCTGTGACTCATGTTGTAGTTGTGTTGCTGTTTCTCTATTGCTTTCTTCTCTTGCCTACTGAATCCTCTGATTTTGGGCCAGCAGGGTTGCAGTGATGCTGGGAGCTGTGGTACAGTTGTGAAAAGTATGAGAAGTTGTGAGGGTGAATAATCGCATCCCACTGGTGTTGCTCTGTAAGCTGCCAATGCTTGCAGTTTCCACAAGTTTTTAACAGTGGCCACAACCCATTTGTCTTCCCCGTTAGGCCTTTGGAACTCCTGGGCTACTTGTAATATGTGCAAATCTGCGATTTTAATAAAAGTCTGAATAAGTCACTGCTGTATTGAGGGCCATTATCTAAAATAACAGTCTCTTGTATCCCATGACGACCAAATACAGTGCAGCAGCAACACAGTAAATACACAGCAACAACTGTGCTTATTGATGCAACATTAAGCTGTACAAGCTCAATGTGCCATGAGAAGTAGTCCACCACCAGAAGAGAAGACTTTTGATCCCTGAAGAACAGGTCTGGGCCTACTCTTTGTGCTGGTGTGGTCAGCAGGAGCCATCTTTGTGACGCTCTATGTTGTCTGTGAGATGTTGCAGTCTTAGATCCCCCATGTGAGATGGGACATTCAGTGAATGTGATTTAATAACTTTCATCACATCATGGTGTTTTTATGGGCACATGCCCTCCAGGATAATCCGGCTACTCAGTTTGATTTGGAGGAGAATGACAAAAAATGTCACACCTTCCTCCAGTTTACATTCCCACTGCACTTTACTCATGCTGACCAAACCACCTGGACAAAGATGTACGGTAGCAACAACTGCTCACTAGGGGGAGTTATTCCCCAAAACAATCGCTGACCAACAAGAAAGAATAAGAAGATCCGGTTCATTGATTGGCCAGGGCCAAAACAGCAGGTTCATGGCAAGTAAACAATGGCGTAAAAATAAATGTAGTCTTGGGGTTTTGTAGATCCAGGTTTGACTTGAAAGTGAACTGAGACCTGTGGTTTTCAAGCAGACCAGAGATTAATGAGCATTTACACGGCTCCTAATGAACAGTAGCATGTGTGGAAGAGGACCAGGGTTCGTAAAAGTAAATGCATCCAAGGAAGTAGACCAGGGACCAGATAGTGGATGTACCCTATCATAGTCTCCTGTTTGGGTGTTTTTGTGGCTTTTATGTGTTATGTCTATTGTAACTACCAGAGCAGTGCTATTTCCTGAGACTAAAGGAAAATTTGACATTTTCACACTGAACCAGATGTTAGCAGGTTTTTGTTCACTGCTGGAAAAAGAAGCTTTGTCCTCAGAAGTGACCAAACTTGTCCCATCTGTCCTGTGTCTCTGCCTGCTGCAGTCTTTCCTCATATTCACTCATTCTAATGTGATGTTATGTTCAATGTCAAACAGCAGCTAAATGCTGCACTCATTCAATCACATTTACACTCAAACAGTACTGTACTGATAACAGCTGATCAGCTGGTTGGACAAATACAGAAACATCATATTTAAACCACTAACTTTTGATTGTGAGTTTCACTTGTTTTTTCACCAGGATCTTTTCGTCCCGGCTGTAGACGCTGCAGGTGTAGGTGTTCCTGTCTCCATCTGTGAGCTGTTTCAGAGTCAGACTGAGGTCTCCAACTTTTAGGTTTCCCTCCATCACTGTTCTGTTTCTGTAAAACTGATGCTGTTCTTCTGGCTGGTCAGAACTGTTCAGATGCACATGGACCAAGTCATTCTCCAGGTCCCTCCACTCTATTTTGGCATCTGCAGGCAGGTGAACTGTGGTTCTGCAGGGCAGCAGGACAGACTCCATCCCCTCCTCCACCTCCACCTGGTAGACTGAGAGAAACAAACACCATCAGCTGTACAGACAGACAGCAGCAGCAGCTCTGATGGTCACATGACCGTCTCATCCTGGTCTCAGGGTCTCATGCTGGAGGAGGACTCTCAGTATTCAGACAGAAGAAGTTCCAGCAGTTTCTCCGAGGCCACCGGGTGTTTGACAGAAACCTCTTTCTGATGAAGACAGATTATCTTCTTTAGGACATTTACCAACGAAGGAATCAAAAACTAACGAAGAACCAATCAATGGATGAGTGAGAAAAGAAGGAACTGATTAGAAATTAGAGAGTGAGATGTGTTGATGGAACATGAAGGAAGTTTTAGTTCATAGATCTATTTTCCATCTGTCCATCCACACACAGAACGTCCTGATCAGCTCTGACTGACACCAAACTAAGAAACATTCACTGACTCTGAATCTCTGACTGACTGAGCTTTTGTGTCTTTTTCCCTTTAACTTACAGGAATGCTTATCTTAACGGAGAGGCATATAGCTCATGAGAATCCAGCAGTTTTTCCTCAGAAACAAAGAGTAGGACTGGAAGGGAACAATATTTAGACAATGAATACAGGAAGTAAACAGGACATGAACAACTGAACTGAGAGATTAAGGCCCTGGTAGTAAAGTATTCTTTACTCGGGAACCTTCCTCAGTGAGAGAAATTATCCAGAAGTATCTGAGCAGCAGCCATGATCTCAGTCATGAAGAGCTCTTAGAATGATCTAAATACTAAACAAAGAAACACCAAATGTTTCCATTACTATCTCCTTTAGGAAACACTGGAGCATTCTTTATAAAAGGAATAAGATAATTCTGTCCCACAATTCCTTGCAGCATCAAGTTGTACTAACTGTGATTACTGTGAATAGATATCAGGATAACAGAGCTGCCAACTTTTAAATAATCCTCGGAGTGAGATTTGGTGGAACCAAACAAAATGTTGTTGCAAACACGGTAGCAAGACATGGCAATCATTATGTTTCATTTTGTGCAGGTTTAATCATAAAATACACCACTCAGAAGTAACAACATGTAAGATGGTAAACAAATAGGTCTTCAAAGTACCAACAGAAACTTAAAAATAAAACAGGAACCAACTCAGCTACAACAAGAAGGATAAGACAAGACAGAGGGAATTTCATAATAATAATAATTTCTCTAGATCTGTGTGCCTTGTCAAACTGGCTTTTGGCCTTTTATTGAGGCCTTAATTATCAACTGATCGAGGTGAGAGAGTATGAAAATGATTACAGCACGTAGAAATAGATGGACCTGCTTCTGCTGCTGGGTCTGAGACTGAGGACCATGTGGTTCATGATGTTAATCTTTGCCAATACTGATGATGTTAAAGTGGTGCTGAAAGGTTCAGTTTATGTGATTGTTATGCAATAAGGAGTTTGCTAGGAAACACCAACACATGAGTCATGTTTTGTATTGTACCTCCTGTCTGACTGTTAACTTATTCCAATCTGTATCTTAAAAGATGCAAGCTGGACAGCTTTCTGATCCCTCCATCCATTTTCTATACCGCTTAGTCCATTTCAGGGTTAAGGGGAAGCTGGAGCCTATCCCGGCAACTAGCAGGTGAGAGGCAGGTACACCTGGACAGGTCACCAGTCCACCGCAGGGCCACTTTCTGATTCAAGTCACTCTCTTATTTTTAATGACTGAATGAATTCAGTAATACTTATGAAACAGCCTGTTTTCCAGGTTAGATATTTAATAAGGTATTAAATCTGAATCAAAATCACCAACAATAGGTGATATAATAACCAGACTCTGACTTATTGATCAGTCACTGTGGCCTTAAAGTTGGAAAATTCTCCTGTTTTATTTTGTTTATTTAAAAAAATATTGGAAATCATTTGTTATCAACATTACACACTTTGTTGTCTGGTGCATTCAGTTTATCAGATAACACGATGTCAGGAGGATCTTCAGAACCCTGAAGTTTCAAAGAATCCATTGATACCAAATATGTCATGATTGATCACTGGGGCGGACTAAAGTATTGATACAGGGTGGAACTGGTTTTTATTATGAGGCGGAAACAACTTGGATGAATTTCTGATAGTAATCAATCTGTTGTCCCCAAATGAATCTTAACGTGTTGCCTAGACAACTGCTGCTGATATCAGCTCAAACTCTGTTTTAGTTCAGGCACTGCTCGCCTCTCTTCTCTAAGAAATAATAAGAAGCTGCCCCTCACTTTGTTTTCTTATCCTATGTTTTTTTTTTTTCTCTCCCTTTTCTGGCATCCAGACTTCACTTTCTCTGGGAAATAAGTGACTTGTTTCTCTGGCTGCACTCTGTGTGTAACTCGGTTAAACCAACCAACTGTTACTGGTGTGGACTAAACCATGTTACACAATTTCAGAGGGGTGATAGGGCCTCTAAGAACATTCATCATTATTATAATGCAAAATTCGGTCTGTCTGCACTTCCATTCAGGCAAACTGCCTTTTATTATCATAATTAGATGTTTTAAAATGGAACACAAAAAAAATTCAGCTTTATGATGATATTTTATCCCTTTCCCAGTCAGAGAGTTCTCAGTCAGAGAATTCCCGGTCAGACAGTTCCCAGTCAGAATTCCCAGTCAGAGAATTCCCAGTCAGACAGTTCCCAGTCAGAGAGTTCCCAGTCAGACAGTTCTCAGTCAGAGAGTTCCGAGTCAGACAGTTCCCAGTCAGGCAGTTCCCAGTCAGAGAATTCCCAGTCAGACAGGTCCTGGTCAGACAGTTCCCAGTCAGAGAATTCCCAGTCAGACAGTTCCTGGTCAGACAGTTCTCAGTCAGACAGTTCCCAGTCAGAGAATTCCCGGTCAGACAGTTCCCAGTCAGAGAGATCCCAGTCAGACAGCTCCCATTCAGACAGTTCCCACTCAGACAGTTCCCAGTCAGAGAATTCCCAGTTAGACATCTGAAACTGCATGAGGTCATGAATAATCTTGACTCCAGGAAGAACATTTACTGAAGCAGCAGCAGCACAGGTTAGCCAGCTGCTAATCACCACAGAAGAAGAACAGCTGCTACACGTGGGTGCAGGGAAGTTTTAACTCTGCTTGGTAATTTTGAGCTGTTTTACTGATTAATGCTTTAATCTGAGGGGCGATTTCTGACTTTGGGAACAAAACCTGAAGTTTCCCTTCAGTTTTTAGATTGACTTGTTTAGAATCTTAACTATTTCAGCTTCAAGAAGAAATTTGAGCATCAGAAAGCAACAAAAGTACTCATGGTGACCATTAGGATTATGGATGGTGTAGTTGAAGAGACTCACCTGACATTAAGTAGTGCCGAAAATAATAAAGAACACCAGCAGAAATGATAATAGACAGAACAAAGAGAATCAGAACAGCTGTGGCCCAGGATGGAAATGGTTCTAAAAAACAAACAAAAAAAAAAGAAAATATGAGCTCTAACTTGTATCTACATCCCTGAGATGAATCTACATCTCTGACCTGTATCTACATCTCTGACCTGTATCTACATCTCTGACCTGTATCTACATCTCTGACCTGTATCTACATCACTGACCTTTGACGTGTATCAGAACTACTTTCTGTCTCAGGATGTCTTTGTTTCTGTAGACGGTGCAGATGTAGCTTCCCATGTCTCTGTCTGTGGGGTATTTCAAGGTCAGACTGACGTCTCCAGAACTCAGCAGGTCTTCGTACATTTTTGTGCGGCCGCAGTAGGGGTTGTCTTGTTTCATAAACTCTTTACTTGTGTTTGGATAAACATAAACCATCATAAAATCTGGATCACAGCGAGTCCACTCCACAGTGATGTCTTTGGGCAGGTCAGGTGTTGTTCTGCAGGGCAGGATGACAGACTCCGCCCCCTCAGTCACCTTCACCTCCTCCTGATGGTCTGAAAAGCAAGAACAAAATAAATCATAGAAGCAGCATCACTAATACTGATGGCAACAGAAGCAGTGATTCATGTCTGTCCACAAACAGTAATAATAAAGTAATCTTTTAGAAACAAAGACTGCACCATCGGAGTAATGAAGAAGTTTTTCTAATGTTATTTTTTGGGATTTTTAAATATCATTAGCTTAAACAAAAACAACAACAAACATGTGGAAGAACTGCAGTATTACACACAACTGCCTAGCTCCATACACACACAAGGAGAGCGAAAATAAAGGGATCTTAGTGCAACATAATATGCTGGGTCAACTTCGCTTACCTAGTGTGGACATTCTCAAAGTACAATAAGAATGGATGACAAAAGCCAGCGAAACTCTTGTTCAGAGCGCTGAGTTGTATATCTAAGGTGTTCCATTTGCATCATCAGATGTGCCATTAAGTCCATCATCCAACATCTATGAGAGGGCGCTGCTAAGCAAAATGATTAGCCTTGCAAGAAGTGTGGTGAAAGCCACAATGGAGGCATGGGTAGCAGAGATTTTATAGTCCTGTGGCACCATCCTGTGCGGTGTTTAGTGCAATTCTTTTACTCCTTTTACCCCTTCAGCAATGGGCAGGACCAGATCATATGACTGAGGGTGCACCTCGGGCAGTTCTCATCAGTTTCTGGGAGAAGTTTGGCGAGTTGCTGTTGGAAAAGTGGAGTCTATTAAGCACCTTAAATTGGAGCAGCTCATGTCTGATAAATGTAGATGTACCCGACCAACTACCCTCTCCCCTTCTGCTGGAGAAAGACTCAAGCCTAGGTGCATCTCTCACTGCTGTTTAATATGGCCTAGAGAGGAGACTGCTGATCCTTGTAAGAGATCATAAATAGTGGACACTGCCCCCTTTTTTAAGGGATCCACCTTTAAGCATTCCTCTAATCACGCAATTTGTAGAGTTTGGGGCGAATGTAAAAAGTGTTTTTTGACATAGTTATGAACCTGCAGATATCTTATAAATGTAATTGTGGAATGTTGGATATTGACCCTAACTGCTCAAATGACATGAAGTTACCTTAAGTGAAGAAATCCCTGACCACACCCACACCTTTTCTGGCTCAAATCCAAAAGGTTGCATCAATTAGAGATGGAGGGAAGAAGGTGTTTGCACAAATTAGAGCCATGGAGAGGCCCTGTCTGCACCCAAAGTGAATTCTTAGCTGCTTCCATATCTTGAGTGAGCCCTAGGTATCTGGGTTATGGCAGTTTGATCCCTTAATTGAGCACAGATTAAGAAACTCAGTGCTATAGGGTTGTAGGATGCCCAAAGGGGCATTATTTCCCCATCAGAAGGCTTAATCAGAAAGTTTAATTTAGACATGTTAGCTGCCCAGTATTAATACATGTAGTTTGGCGTGGCCAACCCTCATTCCTCCCTCCATCTTTCAAGGCACTCCTTCCTGATACACGGCATCTTCCTTTTCCAAACATACAGTCAGGTAGCCTTATCTAGTTCTTTGAAATAATGATGTTGCTATAGAAACAGGAATGGTTTGAAAGCAGGGATACATGGAAAACCTGCCGGATTGCAGACCTCGTCTGACCAAATTGAATAACCCTGTTATATAGACTCGTTACATGCAAAGTGAGATATTTCAAGCATTTATTTGTTATAATGAAAGCAGTTCATGTTTTCTTTAGCCCAGGTAAGATGCTTCTGATGTGTTTTGTTCAGGAGCAGCTTGACAAGAGGAATACGACATGTAAAGTCATTGGATCCATCTGTGTGTGGTGGCTCTGGAAGCTCTAAGTCCAGGCTCAGTCCACTCCTTGTTAATGGCCTTTACCTGGCAATCCTCTCCATGTTGCGCTGATCATTGCTGGTTGTTCCACCTTTTTCTCCCACACTTTTCCCTTCCACTCAAACCCTTCAAACCCTTAGAGGCTACAACACTGAACCTTTTCTGAGATTTAGATTTTTGGTTTTTCTTTATAAGTTGTAAGCCACAATCATCAAAATTGTAACAAATAAATGCTTGAAATATCTCACTTTGTATATAACGAGTCTATAATATTTTAGTTTAACTTTTAAATAGAATTACGGAAATAATTTAGATTTTGCTCAATATTCAGATGTATTGACTTTCACCTGTATATCCTGAAAATGAACTAAAATCTGTTATAATTTTTAAAGCAGCTGAAATGGAATCACAGGGATAAGACAGAAAAAGGAGGAGGTCATCAGCATACAATGCAAATTTGTATATCCTCCTCTGCTAATTCCTCCTAAATTGCTATACTCTCTCGGTGACATAGGGGTTGACTAGCAACATCAAAAAGCAAAAGAGATAGGGGGCACCCGTTGCTCCTCTGAGTAGGGGAAAAAAACTACACCATATTATTATATGTCCTGACTGCAACCTGTGGACAGGGGCATAACAGGCCCACCCAGGAATAAAATGAAAACTGAAGCCAAAACTCTTAAGGGCTGAGAGCAGATATTTATCTTCAGTTCTGTCAAAAGCTTTATGAGCGTCTAGTGCAGTGATAACCTCTGGGACATCATTGCTACCTGAAAGATACATTATACTGTATACTTGGCAGAGATTGCTGTATAGCTGCCTGTCCTTTATAAACCCTGTCTGAGTGGAGTGCTCGCTCCAACCTTTCTGTCAATACCCTTATTCAAATCTTACAGTTGGTCTGACTATAATCTGATGTGCAGAGGAGAACCACAACTTGCGGGACCTTCGACAGCCAAGCTGGTTTCTAATCACCATCATAGACTTTTAATGATTTTGAAGTTGGTTAATTGCAATTTAATTATTGTGTTTCTTTTAGGTGCAACCTCTCCAAAGCTGGAGGGGTAGTGTGCCTGAAGAGGAGCAGGCTGAAGCCTAACATTATAATAAAAATCTATGACACTTCACCAAGTTGCTCAGTTTGTCTCAGTATTAATTTTTATACAACTG